>NW_027507903.1:597758855-598047806 GCF_037356315.1 Lithobates pipiens
ATGCTCTGGCAGGCAGTTGCGGTGCGTTAAGCATAGTTCATTTACTGTAATGAAATAGGCATTTGAGCGGTTTTAACGTGCCTTAGCGCTCATCAAATGCTTCAAAATTGTCCATGGGGTGTTTGGAGAGCATTTTTAACTCGTCATTAATGCTTGTAAAACGCCACCCATACCAAAGCTCATTAATGCGAGTCTAACGCCCAAACTAACGCTATAGGAGAGTTTGTTAAGCGTTAGAAATTTAGTCAAGTGTGAACAAAGCCCTAAATGCTCTGGATTGAGACAAGTGCACACTATAGCGGGATATGCCGTAAGTCACACCCGCATATGAAAATGGTGTTCAAACCACACATGTGAGGTATCGCCATGATTGTTGGAGCGAGAGCAATAATTCTAGCCTCTGTAACTCAAAACTGGTAACCCGTAGAAATTTTTAAACGTCACCTATGGAGATTTTTAAATGTCAAAGTTTGTCGCCATTCCACGAGCGGGCGCAATTTTGAAGCATGACATGTTGGGACGGGAGACCCGGGTGGCGTGGCTGGGTGGGGGTGGGTGTCCCCTCCCACTGCTTATAAGAACAGCCGAGTGGGCGGGTGACATGTTGGGTATCAATTTACTCGGCATAACATTATCTTTCACAATATAGAAAAATATTAGGCTAACTTTACTGTTGTCTTATTTTTTTTTTATTCAAAATAAGTGTATTTTTTCCCAAAAAATTGCACTTGTAAGACCTCTGCGCAAATACGGTGTGACATACAGTATTGCAATTTTGTTTTCTAGGGTGTCTGTAAAAATGATATATCTATATTAATGTTTGGGTGTTCTAAGTAATTTTCTAGCACGAAAAAAAACCTGATTTTTAACAACAAGTAAACAAGTTTAAAAAATAGGCCCGGTTCTTAACCACTTCAATACAGGGCATTCTCACCCCCTTCCTGCCCAGGCCAATTTTCAGAGCTGTAACATTTTGAATGACAATTGCGCGATCTTGCAACACTCTGTACCCAAATTTTACATTTTATAATATTTTTTTGCCCGCAAATAGAGCTCTGTTTTGATGGTATTTAATCACATCTGTGGTTTTTATTTTTTGCTCTATAAACAAAAAATGACAATTTTGAAAAAAAAAACACAATGTTTTTTACTTTTTGCTGTAATAAATATCCCCAATTTTTTTTTTTTAAACGAATTTTAGGCCAATATGTATTCTACATATTTTCACCCTATGTAAAAAAAAAAAGATCTGTGTACATAACTTTTATCAGTCTGCTCCAGTCCAGTCATTTGATTCCAAAGCCCAGGCTCTCCTTTATTAGGGAATGCTTGACAACAGCTGGGGATTCCAGCAGAGATCACATCACCCATAGGCTTCTATAGTCCAACCATTGTTGGCACTACCTCCTCTCCCCTGCAGCTGCTGCTCACTAACACAGGATCGGATCTGATAAAGGTTACGTTTACAAAGGGTAGGCAGGATAGTTATCGTGGGGGGGGGGAGTTGATGTTAAACAGGAATTCCACTTTAATGTCATCCTGATGTTTTTACTACTTACACAAACTAGGAAAATTCTGGTGATTCCGGGATCTGGAGGGATCATGGCTACCAAAATTGTGTATCTAAAAACCAGATTTACAGCAATGAAGTTGTGATTTCATTTGTTGATGGTCTCTAATTTTTTCAACCGGTTTGGGTTTTAACAAAATAAGAAATAAAAAAGTGCCGACTCATAGAAACCCAAATGTGGGTATTCATCTAAATAGTACCTATATGATGCCAGCAAATATCATTAACCTGAATGATCACTTTTGGATAGATAGTTGAATTTGAATAACCATTGATGGACTAATGTTTTGCTTCTTGTGTTTTATCATTTTAGGGTTCCTCGGCTTCCTTTCCAAGTCTCCTGGCTAGCTGTAACTCTCGGTTGGTGTCAGCTACTACCAGGTACAGGAGTCCAACTTCCTTCCCCCCCCCCCCCCACAATGAGGCATATTGTCTCTGATCCTGTTGCATGGTCTCATTTGCATGTTCTCTTTTGAGACTTTTACCGTGGACAGGTGGCAATGCCAGGCTCAGCAATGTAAATATACGTTGCTGAGCACTGGCACGCCACTCCCATAACCGCTGTGTCCACAAGACGCAATGGATTACAGGTCCCAGTACCCGGCCGCATTGAGCGGTTTAGGGCTCATGAGATCTCTATGTGATCACAATGTCAACAAAGCTGTTATGAATACGTTTAATTCATAACAGCTGTGGTTCCTATAGCGATGCTGTGGTTGGCCCACAGCTATCACATTGTACCTGGGCCAATCACAGCACTCTACTGTGTGATCGCTGTCAGCCAATCACAGTATTACTAGAGTTAGCACATCTGGTTTAAATTAAATATATTCATGACAGATCAATTGATTGCTGTTACAGTGATAATCACAAATAATTGTATACAGATATGTGCACACCCCTGTAGACCCCTGTCCATTTTCTCCAGCCTGGAGGGAAAGATTTCTTAGCACTATTCACCCTCTCTGTTTTCCATCACTACCCTCTGTTATTTGTCACCAGCAACTTCCAGGTTGAAAATGGCCAGCATCATCCAACCCCTTCCTGTGAGCGCAGACTGTCATAGCAGATGGGTCAAATGACAGCCAGAATTAAGATATGTTTTCAGAGAGATTTTTTTAAAAAATTTACAAAAAAAAAATTACAAAAAAATAAATAAAATTTCTGTTTAGTGACCATTTCAAATTTATTACAATACATGTAAGTCAATAAGAATAAATTAACCTTTACAGTTTGACTCAAAACAGTCATTAATGAGCAAACGCCACCTACAAAAACCGATGGTGTGAAAGTCAGCTCACAAAGGACCATCCCAATACCTAGAGTGAGGGTTGGTATTCCTAAACTGAGGGATTGTAAATGTAAGATGACTGCCTGTTGCGTTGTGTTTTTTTTTTTTTAAAGTTGTCATTGTTCTGCAGGATCGAAGGCTTGTCTCTCTTGTCCTTGGTTGTTGAAGAATCTCCTACAGATGTATTCCAGCAGCATTGTATCTCCTGGATTCGCAGCGTCTTACAGGTTATACAGGTGAGATTCCATATTGATGTCCAACAAACCCAAATAGGTTTGATGGTCAGGTGTCCACAAACTTTAATATAGTTTTATATAATTACATTTTATTTTATATGGCCATATAGTGTACAGTATATGCTGAGGTGGGTAGCATTAAAATGGAGCTTCTCTCTCCCAATCTTAAACAGATAGAAAAATATATTTACTGTTTTTAAACTTTTATTTTATTTTTTACATTTTTTTTCAATTACTTCCTTGCTTCTTACCTAGGCAGATTAGGCCATAGGAGTCTTCAGGAGATGAGGAGGGGTTTTCTTAGCTAAGCTCACTTTTTCATAGAAACCAATCAGCTTCCAGGTTTTATTGCCAAAGCATAATTGAGCACACTGAGGTTAAAAGCTGATTGGCTACCATGCACAGCTGCATCAGATTCTGAGTGCTCCAGTTTTAGTAAATCTACCTCAATATGTTCACTTAAAAGCGGAACCAAACTGTGCATCTGAGCACCACAAACTGAAAAAAGGTAATTTTACTACTGCACTGATGAGGCAGTACAGATGGGCACTGATAGGTGGCATGCCTGGCCTAAGGGCAGGTGGATTCAAGGAAGTAAGTGCTACATGAATCATCTGCCCGTATACAAAATGGCCTGGGCTAGAAATGCTGGGGGGGGGGTTCAAAGTTATTTCTCAACAAAATAAAAGCGTGGAGACATGGATGGATAGGGGAATTTGCTTTTAATACTAAAAATGAATTAAAATGCGTGTTTTTTTTTTCAAAAAAAAAAATAGAAAACCCAGCAGTGATTAAATACCACCAAAAGAAAGCTCTATTTGTGTAAAAAAATAAAAATGATAGATTTCATTTTGGACACAGTGTAGCATGACCGTGCAATTGTCGTTCAAAGCTGAAAATTGGCCTTGGCAGGAAGGGGGATTAACCACTTGTTCTGACATTTCTCTCCTACATGTTAAAATCATAATTTTTTTTTGCTCGAAAATTGCATAGACCCACCAAAATTTTATATATATATATTAAACATTAAAGTTAGCCCAATTTTATAGCATAATGTGAAAGATGAAGTTACACCGAGTAAATAGATACTTAAAATGTCACACTTCAAAATTGCAGACACTCGTGGAATGGCGCCAAACTCTGCTACTTAAAAATTCCCATAGGCGACGCTTTAAATTTTTTTTCACTGGTTACATGTTTTGAGTTACAGAGGGCTAGAATTATTGCTCTCACTCTAACGTTTGCGGTGATACCTCACATGTATGGTTTGAACACCGCTTATATATGTGGGCGGTACTTGCGTATGCGTTCACTTCTGCGCGCAAGCACACGGACGGGTGCTTTAAAAAAAAATGTATTGTTCATTTTACTTTTCGTTTTTTAGTTTGACACTTTTTAAAAAAAAAATCACTTTTATTCCTATTACAAGGAATGTAAACATCCCTTGTAATAGGAATATGGCATGACAGGTGCTCTTTACAGTGAGTATCTCACCTCTAGGCTGGGAAGCCTGAAATAGAAAAAATAAAATAAAAAAATCTCGACTTCCCAGCTGAGGCTGCACCATTTGTTTGAATGCAGAGGCCGGGCGTGATGTCATAACATCGTGCCCGGCCTCCAAACTATCATAGAGACTCCGGCGACTGTCTGGTCCGCCGGAAATCTCTATAATAAACATCTGGGGCTGGCGGATCCTGTCTCCCACTCACTGATGGCAGCGGTGAGTCGGCAGAAGCACCGGAGGGAGGGGGGTGTCGCCTCTCGCCGCCTGCAAGAACGATCAAGCGGTGGAACAGCCGCTATGATCATTTCTATGGAGTAGGGAATCGCTGGCTGAAAAGGGCGATATCTGAATGATGCCTGTAGCTCCAGGCATCATTCAGATATGCCCGCACAAAGTTAGTGGCGCCATATGATGGCCGGCGGGCAGGAAGTGGTTAAACCTTGAACATATCGAAAAATTAAATGGTACATCAATGTCACAAAAGTTAAAGTAACATGTATAAAAACGCAATCTCTGTCAGTCTGTCATTCATGGGTTCATTTCGTAACATGAGACTTGAGCGAGAACACAATCTCTCTAATTATATTATAATAATAGAGACCGTTCTATTCCAACTTTGATGCTTATAAATAAAGTTTGTTTAGCGAAGGAAAAATATTTAATCGTGTCTGGAACTCTGAAAGAGAAACTGTAAAATAAAAAGCAAGGAAGCAAGCGAAAGTACAAAGAAGATTACAATCACTTCAAGCTGATTTGCTCTCGAAAGCAGGCACATCCTTCATATTAAATATATGTAAAAAGAAATAAGTACTTCATCACAAAAATTGTTAAATCTTTTCAGGTGTGCCGTGAAAATTTTTAGATCCTTTTTGCTGTGCCGCAAGACAAAAGTTTGGGAAATGCTGGTTTAGAGGATACTTCCCTCCTGAAAACATCACAGGACCATTCCTCCGTACTCTTCTCAAAAGCTTTCAAGCTTTTACCTACAGTTAAACCTAGATTAAGGCTTAAACTGGCCATACACCTATGGATTATCTGCAGCTTTTCTATGGTTAGATGGAAAATGTGGGAGATTCCTCCATCCACACCGTTTAGCGAACATGGAGAAATCTGTTGCACTTTTTCTATCTAACCATAGAAAATCTGCAGATAATCTATATGTGTATGGCCAGCTTTACCTGTAGGTGCTGGAAATATCTCCTAAACCTCCACGGTTTAGGAGATATTTACAATAAAGCCCTATGCCAATGTCTAATGCGCATGCACACTTTATAAAGGGCACATGGTGCCGTTTCTAAAGGGGGTCATGCCGTGACTGGCAGCTCCCGTGCGCAGGTGGCCAGTCAGAGCCGGAGTTTGCGGCCCCAGAAGGAAGAGGGGTGAAGATGGGCGCTCGCTGCTAGTGGGGACAGCGGTGACATCGCAGGCTTCATTTTCAGGTAAGTGACACATAATAGGTTACTATGGGGTGCATAGTAGCCCATTAGGCTTTACCTTTGCAGGGAAATAAAGGGGAAGTAAAACCCATCAGGGTTTACTTCCTCTTTAAGAGGAGTTATGCAAATATTAAAATGTCCTGATAAGTGGGCGTCGGTCTGGAGAAGTGGGCGTTTCTAGGCAAAAGTGTATTTGCATACAGACTGCCATAGGTGATTACCACATGTGTTCCTGAGCCTCCATGATTGGCTGGAAAAGCAAGCACTAGATGATGCCGGATGTCCTCCAGCCAGGAAAATGAGGCAGGCTACCTGACTTAAAGCGGGGTTCCACCATAAAGTGGAACCTCCGCTGATCGGAACCCTCCCCCCCTCCGGTGTCACAATTGGCACCTTTCGGGGGGGGGGGGGGGTGGAGATACCTGTCAAAGACAGGTATTTACACCCACTTCCGGGCATAGACTCCCGTGGGAGTCTACGCCATTTCCTGTCCTGCCGCGCTGTCTGCTGGGACACACACGGGTCTCAGAGACAGCGCGGACAATTCCTATTGCGCTGCGCGACTCGCGCATGCGCAGTAGGGAACCGGGAAGTGAAGCCGATTCGCTTCACTTCCTGATTCCCTCACCTAGAATGGTGGCGGCAGCAGCCGAGAGCCGAGCGATCGATCGGCCTCGGCTGCCGGCATCGCTGGACCCCGGGACAGGTGAGTGTCCATTTATTAAAAGTCAGCAGCTGTAGTATTTATAGCTGCTGGCTTTTAATATTTTTTTTTGTAAGTGGAATCCCTCTTTAATGCAATTTCTAATGCATGCTTTGTGAAGCTCACAGTGTGCAGTGAAATTTGAGAAAGTAATTTTAGTATAGGAGAGGAGCCGTTACAACTGTGCAAGACTGAAGGAGGGGGGGGCTGGGGATCAGTTTTGGGCAATATACTGATTCATCTTCTATGCTGGACTTTCCTATTTCGTTATTTGACCTTTTTGTTGCTGAATGACCTGAGTGTAAAATGTTCCATAGATAAATTGTGTTTATACTTGTAAAAATAGCCATGAATGGAGCATGTGGGATTGACTTGTAGGAATAAACCCCGAGGACATTCATGCTTGTTTACAAACTATTTTTGTGTAGTTCTTCTGCTAGTGAAAATAACTGCTGATCACCCTGCATATATAATGTCTTTATGTGGGCCAAGACCTGTGTGTGAAATATTATGGGTGGGTGGATGCAAGCTGGACCACCAAATGCGTTGAGACTTTGTCTTCTAAGATCTGTATGAAGTTCCTAACCCTGTATTTTATGAGAATAAACCCAGGATTATGGATTTTGCTACCTGTTCCCCATGCTAGTAGAAACATAACTGTTATGTATTAATTTTGTCCTTATTTTCTTTGCTCTCTACAGTCCCAGGACCCCCCCAGGGTAATTAGTTTGGCAGTTTTCGTGCTACGCTCTCTTCTCTCGCATTCCTCTGCACTGCCAGAATTATCACGGGAAATCTCCACCAATCAGGTCCCAGGACTTCTTACATCGCTGCTGGGCCTGAGACAACAGGTAATGCAAAATGCATGCTTAACCTCCCTGGCGGTACGATTATTTCTGATTTTAGGTGCTGAAAGCTGTACCATTATTTTGCATGGAAATTTGGCGTTTTATATTGTAGGACTGTAATTCTTAGGAATAACTCATCCCGGGTATGATAGTAGTTTGAAGCACAAAATCATAAATTATAATAAATAAGTATAAATAATTATAACAAATAATAATAAAAAATATTCAATAATGTAATCAAAGCAAAAACACTGAAATTTGCTCAGTTGCAGAATTGTCGCTGTCATTAGATTTAGTGTTTGATGATGAATTTCCCCAGAAATCACTATTGCTCAATTCTGCGAGTGATTATAATTTATTATCACTGTTTTCTAGCTGGTTTATAACCACTTTTGACATAAAGGTACACTTTTTGGTTGCTATGGACAATCTCCAAATTCCAGGCAGAAAAAACAGTTTTTATAATATAAAACTACATGCAGGGCACTGGACAGACCACTAGGGACAAAGGGGGTGTGTGTGTTTTTTTAATACAGTACTGTAATCTGTAAGATTACAGTACTGTATGTGTATTGTGTGTGTTTACTTTTTTGAATTTGGCGCAAATCTCCGCTCCCGTGCGTCGCAATGTCGCAGGGAACGGAGCTCATCGGCACTCAGGTACTGTGTGAATCGAGCGGAGGACGGCTCGCACACACAGCAGGGAGGACAACGCTGGATCCAGGGGACAAGGTAAGTAACTCTCCCTGTATCCTGCAATGCGATCCCAAGTCTGGCTCTGATACCGCTTATGGTACTGAAATTTCACCCCGAGCCAGACTCCGGAATACCGCCAGGGGGGTTAAATCCCAATACTCCGCATACACAGCCCCAGAAGCATAATGTGTCCAATGACTTGCGGTCATTGGTCAGCGTTGTCATATGACTTCACTGACCAATGAGTCTCTACTTCCAGAACAAAAGGAAAGACCCTCATTGGCCTACTCTGTCACCTGACTGTACCGATCAATGACCATGAGCAATCGCACAAATTATGCTGCTACACAGCTTTTGGGGCTGTGTACATTGGTAGACGTGGATGACGGATGATTCTAAACAAATTCAGATAAGTACAGTGAGGACAGGAGGAGCCAGGGAGCTGTTGGGAACTAGTCTATTTTTTTGGAATACAGTAGAGTGGAGAAACCCTTTGCAGTATTTGTGGGGTTGAGGTTTGTTTTCCATTGGAGCCAGTTGTGATGTTCATTAATTCTGTGGGCAGCTTACATGTCCCTTCTGTATGAATAAGCCAGGCTAAAAAAATAAACAAAAAACTTCTTGTCTGCTGTATCCTGATTTGTTTGTTTCTTTTCTATAGTGTCTGATGCCAGCCCTAGAAGGGATCCGGTCCTGCCTGATCACATATCCCCGAGCCTGTGGAGCCCTGCGGGTATTGTATCTGTGGCTTGGGAACTTTGAACTAGAAATGCTTATGGCCTAGCAAACTTATTCCTGTGCTCATAAACAACCATTTAAACTACCAGAGCTCTTTACAGCAATATTAAAGTCTAAAATTGAAAAACTGCAGACAGGCTAGATTTTTTTTTTTTTATAACAGTAGGGACCCATGTCTCTCATCCTCCAGCCTCCCACCCTGTGCTGTTATGAAATGACTCCTGCATACGTGTGGGAGTCATGTCATTGCGGCTTGGCCATCCAAGTGGCCAGAGAGAGCAAACCCGGAAGGAAAACCAAGTGATGATGGAAGCACCTGGGAACCAGCTGGATTGGAGAAAGCACAGTGCCGGAAGGCTTTGAAAGGAAAGTCTGCCATAATGTGCATACCAACTGATTATGGCATAAACCACCCAGGGGCCATTAAAAAAAAAAAAAAATATATATATATATATATAATATATACACACACACACACACACACACACACACACACACACACACACACACACACACACACACACACACACACACACACACACACACACACACACACACACACACACACACACACACTACAGACCAAAAGTTTGGACACCTTCTCATTCACAGAGTTTTCTTTATTTTCATGACTATGAAAATTGTAGATTCACACTGAAGGCATCAAAACTATGAATTAACACATGTGGAATTATATACTGAACAAAAAAGTGTGACACAACTGAAAATATGTCTTATATTCTCGGTTCTTCAAAGTAGCCACCTTTTGCTTTGATTACTGCTCCGCACAATCTTGGCATTCTGTTGATGAGCTTCAAGAGGTAGTCACCTGAAATGGCTTTCCAACAGTCTTGAAGGAGTTCGCAGAGATGCTTAGCACTCGTTGGCCCTTTTGCCTTCACTCTGCGGTCCAGCTCACCCCAAACCTCGATTGGGTTCAGGTCCGGTAAATGGGGAGGCCAGGTCATCTGGCGCAGCACCCCATCACTCTCCTTCTTGGTCAAATAGCCCTTACACAGCCTGGAGGTGTGTTTGGGCTCATTGTCCTGTTGAAAAATAAATGATGGTCCAACTAAACGCAAACCGGATGGAATAGCATGCCGCTGCAAGATGCTGTGGTAGCCATGCTGGTTCAGTATGCCTTCAATTTTGAATAAATCCCCAACAGTGTCACCAGCAAAGCACCCTAACACCATCACACCTCCTCCATGCTTCACGGTGGGAACCAGGCATGTAGAGTCCATCCGTTCACCTCTTCTGCGTCGCACAAAGACACGGTGGTTGGAACCAAAGATCTCAAACTTGGACTCATCAGACCAAAGCACAGATTTCCACTGGTCTAATGTCCATTCTTTGTGTTCTTTAGCCCAAACAAGTCTCTTCTGCTTGTTGCCTGTCCTCAGCAGTGGTTTCCTAGCAGCTATTTTACCATGAAGGCCTGATTCACACAGTCTTCTCTTAACAGTTGTTCTAGAGATGTGTCTGCTGCTAGAACTCTGTGTGGCATTGACCTGTTCTCTAATCTGAGCTGCTGTTAACCTGCGATTTCTGAGGCTGGTGACTTGGATGAACTTATCGTCCGCAGCAGAGGTGACTCTTGGTCTTCCTTTCCTGGGGCGGTCCTCATGTGAGCCAGTTTCTTTGTAGTGCTTGATGGTTTTTGCCACTGCACTTGGGGACACTTTCAAAGTTTTCCCAATTGTTCAGACTGACTGACCTTCATTTCTTAAAGTAATGATGGCCACTCATTTTTCTTTACTTAGCTGCTTTTTTCTTGCCATAATACAAATTCTAACAGTCTATTCAGTAGGACTATCAGCTGTGTACTGTATCCACCTCCTGCACAACACAACTGATGGTCCCAACCCCATTTATAAGGCTTGAAATCCCACTTATTAAACCTGACAGGGCACACCTGTGAAGTGAAAACCATTTCGGGTGACTACCTCTTGAAGCTCATCAACAGAATGCCAAGAGTGTGCGGAGCAGTAATCAAAGCAAAAGGTGGTAGAACCTAGAATATGACATATATTTTCAGTTGTTTTACACTTTTTTGTTCAGTATATAATTCCACATGTGTTAATTCATAGTTTTGATGCCTTCAGTGTGAATCTACAATTTTCATAGTCATGAAAATAAAGAAAACTCTTTGAATGAGAAGGTGTGTCCAAACTTTTGGTCTGTACTGTATATAACCACTTCAAGGGTGGCAGGCTTAAAACTGAACTTCAGCCCTTCTGAATCTTTCCTCTGTTTATAGCGAATACTCTCATTTCGCTAATACTTATCTAAGAAGCTGCACCAACATTAAGCACTCCAAATTTCTGGCTTGAACAAATTAATAAGCCTGTAATTGGCCCGCCTTTTACAGGCCATTAGCTTCCTAATCCATCAATCATCGTATTTGTGGTGCACTGCATTATTGTGGATAATTGGAATAACACCTACATTATATTTGTTACATGTTGTCATTCACATAGCATAACTTCATTATAAACCTTACCTAGCTTTCCCTTTCAATGTAAGGTTATCCTAACTATAATTATCCCTGCATACACTGCTGTCAGATCTCATTATCGCTTGTAAACTAGATGTGCACACAGCCTGCCCTAACAAAGGGTCAAAGAGAGCGAGGTTTTGTTGGTGCGTTCATAGTAGAAAAGATAAGCCAGCAACCCAATAGCTTCTTCATTCAAAGGACTTTGTTTGCACAACAGCAATAATAGGATTCAATAACATTCTAACCCGTTTCGGCCTAAGCCTTCCTCATAGCATATGGTTGGTGCATTGTATGTTAATAGGCTTTTAAACAAATATGTCTCTTAAGTGCGTTGGAAATATTTCTGAACAATACATGCTGCCTGTAGAGCCCTATGTATTTAACTTGCTCATGGGAACAACACAGCCTATAGTGGGGGTTTCTCAAATTTGAATGGAAAAGTGTTAGTGCTTTTTAAAATATATAAAATGATAATTTCCATTTTTGACTCTTTCCATTGCTTTAATGAATAGCCATGTTATTGTATATTTACATCTAATACTTTATTTGACTATTTTGTGTCTTCTGCAGGGGAAACTCACTGCCTTTTTCTTGAGTCTCTTGGATGAAGAAAGTCTTCAGATCCAAGAGGTAAAACCTATATTTGCAGTATACTAATGTGGTTTAGACAAAAGCATGTACATGGATTCCAGATCAAGCATAGCTCTTGTAATTAAAGTGTTTGTATAGTCACTATGTGACCCCTCCGGATTATGCCAACA
Organism: Lithobates pipiens; assembly: GCF_037356315.1. Lineage (NCBI taxonomy): Eukaryota > Metazoa > Chordata > Amphibia > Anura > Ranidae > Lithobates > Lithobates pipiens. The sequence continues at coordinate 597,771,139 of NW_027507903.1, forward strand.
TTATTATAGCGGGTGTATTTTTCTAAAGTGAAAAGGCTAAATACCTTTTCCCATACCACAGCTGTGCGGTCATGGGATCCCTCTCCGCTCGTCTTCCCCGATCCATGGAGAGAAGTGCGAGGGGCCGAGATTCCCCTGTGACGTCAGCCGGCCAGCACAGGGGGATCACGTGACCACACAGTGGCAGTGAAGGAACAGGTATTTACCAATTCATTTAAAAAACAAAACAAAAAAAACACCCACACTGTAGTTAATGTCAGCATAAACCAGAGGGGGTACATGTATATTTGCTGCATATTGCAGCTGAATAGCGGCAGGAGAGGCAGGGAACAGAGCCCCCTCGCATGCTGACAGGTAGGAGGGAGAGGGGCCAAGACTCACTGCAGAGCAGCAGGCTGACAGAGGCATGTAACCTGACCACGGTGATTATGGCTCAGCAGCCATGATTACCGTGGTCAGCACAGACAGGGGAACACAGGAACAGGTAGGATCAGCCAGGTATATTACAAGATAGGAAAGGACATATTACACAGCACAAGCACTGTGGTATAGATTATGCCTTAACCACTTTCAGACCGGACCAATTTGCTGGTCAAAGACCAGACCACTTTTTGCGATTCGGCACTGCGTCGCTTTAACTGACAATTGCGCGGTCGTGCGACGTGGCTCCCAAACAAAATTGACGTCCTTTTTTTCCCACAAATAGAGCTTTCTTTTGGTGGTATTTGATCACCCCTGCGGTTTTTATTTTTTGCGCTATAAACAAAAATAGAGCGACAATTTTGAAAAAAACGCATCATTTTTTACTTTTTGTTATAATAAATATCCCCCAAAAATATATAAAAAAAACATTTTTTTCCCTCAGTTTAGGCCGATACGTATTCTTCTACATATTTTTGGTAAAAAAAATCGCAATAAGCGATTATTGATTGGTTTGCGCAAAAGTTATAGCGTTTACAAAATAGGGATAGTTTTATAGCATTTTTATTAATCATTTTTTATTATTTTTTTTTTTTACTAGTAATGGCGGCGATCAGCGATTTTTTTTTTTTTTTTTTTTTTTTTTTTTTTTTTTTTTTTTTATTGTGACTGCGACATTGTGGGGGACCCATCGGACATTTTTGACACAATTGTCATTTATACAGTAATCACTGCTATATAAATGCAGTGATTCCTGTGTAAATGACACTGGCAGTGAAAGGGTTAACCAGTGGGTGGCAGTGTAGGGGTTAAGTGTTCCTAGGGGTGTGTTACTAACTGTGGGGGGGGTTGGGCTTTCATTTAGTGAACACTGATCTCTGCTCCAATCACATGGAGCAGACATCAGCGTCACTAGTTGCTAGGCAGAATGGAGAAATGCTGTTTACAACGGCATTTCTCCATTCGGCCGCTCCGTGAAACGATCGCGGGTATGCCCGCGGCGATCGAGTCCGCGGGTCCCGCGACCGGACTCACGGAGGTTCCGACCAGCGCGGGAGCGCGCCGCCGGCGGCACGCTCCCGATGGCAGGGCGGCAAATTTAAAGGGACGTACATGTACGCCCATTTGCCTGCCCGTGCCATTCTGTCGACGTCCATCGTCGTGCGCTGGTCGGCAAGTGGTTAAAGGAACAGGATCTTTGTTTTTTAGGGTTACAACTACTTTAAGCTAGTGTGACTAAGACCTTGACAGTCCTTCCTGTAAAATCTCCAATGCTGAGATCTGTATCTGTACATGAGTTCTCCCTCTACATTCCAATGGTGAAGAAGCAGGGAAATGCATAATAAAACGATAAAATTGCAGTCGAGTCTTATTTTGCAACCTGCATATGTAATTGGTAATCTGCGATCTGCAGAACGACAGGCTCAGAATGAGGCATTTCTAGAGTGCCAACTTACTGTGGGTTTAGTAGTCGCACCCTCCCAAATCTATTTCATTTTTTTTTTTTTTACTTAAAGTGAACAGTTGATGTATTTTGTAAAATGTATTTGTAACAAATCTTTTATATGGTTTATTTATCTCTCTGGAAACAGATGGCCTGTCAGTGCTTCTCCCTCCTTCCGTCCTTGGGCTCTGGCTTCTCGCAGGGAGTTAAACATACAGAGAACTGGGAACGGCAGATGCAGAGTGTTCTGTGCTCACTTCATGCCGTGTTCGAGCAGGTCTATCAAAATGCTGAGACTGGTATGTGTTCATGTCCTAGGATTTAGGGATGTGAAAAACTGTCAATATGGGAGTTTTATGTGTAATGCTGTTATCAAAAGAGATCTGTCTCATCACCTGTATATCTGTCACAGTTGAGGCTTCCATCCACTGTTGGATAATGCAATTGCCGCCTCTGGATGTAATGCTAATCCTGCAGCAGAATAAACTTCCACAGCATGAGCTGCTGCCACAGGACCAGCATTGCATCTTGGAAGCCTCTGGCACTGGAAAAGAACCTTGTTTATTACTGGTGATGGCGGTTCAAAACTCCATGTTACACTGAACATATCCAATTAACCACTTGCTGACCAGGCTTTTTCTGGCCCTTTTTGTGTACAAGTTTAAATCTGTATTTTTTGCTAGATAATTACTTGGAACACCCAAACAGTATACATTTATTTATTTTTTTAGCAGAGACCCTGGGGAATAAAATGGCGAGCGTTGCAATTTTATTATGTCATGGTATTTGTGTGGCAATTTTGCAAATGCAATCTTTTCGGAAAAAATACACTTTTTAATGAATAATAAAAAAAATGCAATAGTTCTGCTGCAGAGCGAAACAAGCTTTGGCTTGTACTAATTTATCATCATGTACAATGCAGGGCCAGCTGTGGCTGCTAGTCTAGTATTGTACCTATTACCTTGGTGATAGGTACAATCCCCTGGGGGGTGGGGAATCGGTCACCATTACAGGAACCAGTGGGGAGGAAGCCTGTAGAATAAGACAAGTAATCCTCTTTATTATGGCCCTCCTAGACTAAGATAGAATCGTTGGACTGGGGGGGATGTGCTGTTACTGTTACTGTGCTGTTAGTTTTTTGGGTCAGCCCCAGCATTCGTTTTTGTAAGGGTAGGTTGCCATAAATTTCTCAGGGAGTATTGCCTAAAGCAGGAGCATTCCTAGAGCTGCCATGGCTTATCTGCTTGGGAAAAAAAAGTACTAGTTGCTTGGCCAGAATGCTGATCCAGTAGCTTCAATACAATCACTGATCCTGTACAGGCATGGGGACACAAAATTCTTACTTTAAATTACCATTTGTTCAAGGTACATATTAGTGTGGCAGTTGCCTCTTTAACCATCTGACATCCGCGATATGGCCGAATGACGGCCACATCGTGGATGTGAATCTGACAGCCTCCCCTGTGCACATTCCTTGGGCATGCGCGAAGCGCGATGTGATCACCGATCCGAGTAAGGGGCCAGTCGCGGCCCCTTGCCATGTGATCAGCTGTCGGCCAATGACAGCTGATCACATGATCAAAAAAAAGCTCATTGATCCAGGGCTCGACAAACCCCGGTCGCCAGGTCGCATTTGCGCCTAGATTTCATGTCCTGGCGACTGGGGCAACGCTGCTGGGGTATCCTGTCTCCATTTGGACCCCGAACTCGGCCGCGCAATTCCATCGGGCCGCGCCGGCCAGTAATTGAGGCCGCGGCTTTGCGGCCTTCTAAAATCTTTCGGTAGTCTGGCGCCATCTTGTGGTGGATGTAGAAATTACACCCTATTCCAATAATGCTAATTCCTAATGGAGTGAAGCTCCCCTGCCTGTTTTTTGCCCAACGGTGAGTGTGGTGGCTGGTAAATGGCTTCTCATTATATTATATATTATTAAATTTATTCATTTATTTATTAATTTAAATATATATATATATATATATATATATATATATATATATATATATATATAATTTTTTTTTTTGTAATTTTTTTTTTTTTTTTTGTAAAAAGTAAAAAAAAAATTATTTTAATTAAGGAAAAAAAAAATATTATTTGTAATCCTCCCTGCTTGACCCCTTTCACAAGGGCTGTCTGATCAGGTTCACCTGTCAGTTTTTCAGCCGGACCTGATCGAACCCTTAGCAGGGAAATGGCAGTAAATGAGCGGGAATATGTCGGAAATAATAGTCACATTCTTTTGTTAACCACTTCGTGCCCGCGCTATAGACGAAAGATGTCTACAGCGCGGACACCAATTGCCGGGAGGGCGTCCCTAGACATCCTCCTGTTTACTTCCCCTCTGCACGCCGCCATGGGCGAGCATCGGGGAAGTTCTGTGTTGGCCGTGTCCCTTGGATACAGCCAATCACAGATCATGCTAAATGACCAATCACAGCGGCCATTTAGCACTCGAGCGGTGTGTCCAATGAGAGGTGATCTCATATGTGGGGGGCTGGGGGCTATCTTCCCCTCACTCGTCTCCATGTCAGGCCAGGGACAGGTCCAGATCGCCGTCACGGACCTGGCTCCTAACTTTTTTAGCTGGCCCCTAGATTCCAAGCAAATTTGTCAACCCCTGCATTGATCGTTATTTTTTTCTCTCCTCACGCTGACAGCGGAGGAGGAAAAAAACGATCACCGGCTCATCTTAAAGGGTCATCGATGCCGAAACGGAAGAGGCAATTATGCCTCATAATTGGAACCTAAAAGTGCCCACAAGTGCCACGTATGTCCACCAGTGGTGCCAATTAGCGCCACATAGAAGTGCTGCTTATCAGTGAAACCGATCAGCGCCCATCACTGCCACCTCATCAGCGTACATCAATGATGGACAAAAATTTGCCGTTTTTAAAATTTTATAACAAAATAAAAAAAAATGTTTTTAAAAATCGGTCTTTTTAAAAAAAATTTTTTTTAACAAAAACTAAAAATCGCATGGGTGATCTAATACCACCAAAAGAAAGCTCTATTTGGGGGGGGGGGGGGAAATGAAATGTAATATGGATACAGTGTTGTATGACCGCGCAATTGTCATTCAAAGTGCATCAGCGCTGAAAGCTGAAAATTGGTCTGGATAGGAGGGGGGGGGGGGGGTTTAAGTGCCCAGTAAGCAAGTGGTTAAAGAGATTTCCTCATAAGAATAGAAGGGGCACTGCCCATGATGTCCTTTTTTTCAGAATGCTCTTCCTTGCTCTCCTGCTGGTACTTTGGCTTCAGTGCTTTTTGACTTGGAACAAATACAGAAAAAGGGAATTGTGACCTCTTTACAGCGCATTTGTTCTGGGTTCTGTGATTCAAATATTAAAGCCAGAGCCGCGCAACTAGGACTTTCAAGAGGGCAAGAATTGGCATACGTTATTCAAGATGGTAATTTGAAGCATCCAGTGGGTGGGCAGTTATAGAGGTAATTTTTCATCAGAAGTTATTTGCATTAATTTCACTCACTTCACTTCACTCACATACCCAGTGACCTTGGTGTATAGCTGTTTCTAAATGTGTGTTTTCTTTTCTTTTCTTTTCTTTCAGACACCGCCCACTATGATGGGCCTGGCACTGAACTGGATCTTTCAATCCTTGAAGATGATGGGGCATCCAGTATTCTGCAGCTGGTGAGAAGGTTCACAGCATTGGGACTATGTGTGCGGCTGCTGCTCAGGTACTGTTTGGAAAATAAACATGGTTATTTATGACCTGCTAATGTTGGTAGTGCTGAATTAAAGTGTATATAGTCCTGCTGGTACTCAAGAATGGGGTGCTGGCTGAAAATATCACCAACCAGTAGTGTGTAGCATGCTTAGAAAAAGAGCGCTGTTCAACCCATGGGTTGAGCACTGGTTTTTCTAAGCAAATTATATATATATATTACACAGACACGAACAGTGGAGGAAACCGCATTCGATTCTTTGCAGTGCAATTCGTGTCAATTATTATTTAATTTTTTTTGTTGTATTGATGCAAATCGGACTGCAAATTATTGGTGCACAGTATCGTTCAGTACTTGAACAAAAGTATTGGTACTCATACACGCCAATAAAACAAACATGGTATCGGTGCAACCCTAATTTTTCACGTTTTAAAAATATCTCCAACAGCAGTCTGCATATTTCTCTCAGTACAGGTTCCCTAACAATCAGTACTCATCCCTTGCCCAATATCGCTTCATATATTCAATGCACTGGGGCACTTGGGACCAATGAGAGATTCAATTCCTCTGGCAAGACTTGGGTCTGTTTTATCGCCCCCTTCACCCTGGATGTGTACAGAACACAGCCTCATACAGCAACTATACAAAAACAACTCTACTGGCTAATATCACTTGAGGGTTTTGTCGGTCTTGTTAGAGGTTTCACTGGTTACAGAACTACCCACCTTGGCCCTTTTGGGACAGTTTACAATTTAAAAAAATTACAGAGCACCAAACCTTCCTGTGAAACCCTGCTGCTCCACCCCCAAGGATTTAAAGTAGATAAATGACTGGATCGTAGGTATTTACCCATGGAAGGTATAAGAAAAAAAAAACGTAACAGAACACCATTTTCCTACTTAAGACCTATGTTTTTTATATATATATATATATATATATATATATATATATATATATATATACAGTTAGGGCCATAAATATTTGGACAGTGACACAAGTTTTGTTATTTTAGCTGTTTACAAAAACATGTTCAGAAATACAATTATATATATAATATGGGCTGAGTAATAAGTGCACACTCCCAGCTGCAATATGAGAGTTTCCACATCCAAATCGGAGAAAGGGTTTAGGAATCATAGCTCTGTAATGCATAGCCTCCTCTTTTTCAAGGGACCAAAAGTAATTGGACAATGGACTCTAAGGGCTGCAATTAACTCTGAAGGCGTCTCCCTCGTTAACCTGTAATCAATGAAGTAGTTAAAAGGTCTGGGGTTGATTCCAGGTGTGTGGTTTTGCATTTGGAAGCTTTTGCTGTAACCAGACAACATGCGGTCAAAGGAACTCTCAATTGAGGTGAAGCAGAACATCCTGAGGCTGAAAAAAAAGAAAAAATCCATCAGAGAGATAGCAGACATGCTTGGAGTAGCAAAATCAACAGTCGGGTACATTCTAAGAAAAAAGGAATTGACTGGTGAGCTTGGGAACTCAAAAAGGGCTGGGCGTCCACGGAAGACAACAGTGGTGGATGATCGCCGCATACTTTCTTTGGTGAAGAAGAACCCATTCACAACATCAACTGAAGTCCAGAACACTCTCAGGGAAGTAGGTGTATCGGTCTCTAAGTCAACAGTAAAGAGAAGACTCCATGAAAGTAAATACAAAGGGTTCACATGTAGATGCAAACCATTCATCAATTCCAAAAATAGACAGGCCAGAGTTAAATTTGCCCAAAAACACCTCAAGAAGCCAGCTCAGTTCTGGAAAAGTATTCTATGGACAGATGAGACAAAGATCAACCTGTACCAGAATGATGAGAAGAAAGGGAACGGCACATGATCCAAGGCACACCACATCCTCTGTAAAACATGGTGGAGGCAACGTGATGGCATGGGCATGCATGGCTTTCAATGGCACTGGGTCACTTGTGTTTATTGATGACATAACAGCAGACAAGAGTAGCCGGATGAATTCTGAAGTGTACCGGGATATACTTTCAGCCCAGATTCAGCCAAATGGTGCAAAGTTGACCGGACGGCGCTTCATAGTACAGATGGACAATGACCCCAAGCATACAGCCAAAGCTACCCAGGAGTTCATGAGTGCAAAAAAGTGGAACATTCTGCAATGGCCAAGTCAATCACCAGATCTTAACCCAATTGAGCATGCATTTCACTTGCTCAAATCCAGACTTAAGATGGAAAGACCCACAAACAAGCAAGACCTGAAGGCTGCGGCTGGAAAGGCCTGGCAAAGCATTAAGAAGGAGGAAACCCAGCGTTTGGTGATGTCCATGGGTTCCAGACTTAAGGCAGTGATTGCCTCCAAAGGATTTGCAACAAAATATTGAATAAATAAATATTTTGTTTGGGTTATGTTTATTTGTCCAATTACTTTTGAGCTCCTAAAATGTGGAGTGTTTGTAAAGAAATGTGTACAATTCCTACATTTTCTATCAGGTATTTTTGTTCAACCCTTCAAATTAAACGTTACAATCTGCACTTGAATTCTGTTGTAGAGGTTTCATTTCAAATCCAATGCGGTGGCATGCAGAGCCCAACTTGCGAAAATTGTGTCACTGTCCAAATATTTATGGCCTTAACTGTGTGTGTATGTGTATATATATATATATATATATATATATATATATATATATATATATATATATATATATATATATAATCTCAATCTCCCTTATCCCCCTATCTCCCCATCTCCCCTATCATCTCTATCATGAAGCGATATTGGGCAAGGGAGGAGTACCGATTGTTGGGGAACCTGTACTGAGAGAAATATGCAGACAGAATTTTTTTAAATGTGAAAGATTAGGGTTGTACTGATACCGGGTACTTGCCGATACCGGGTACCGATATTTTGCCGTGCAATTTGCGCCAATACAACAAAAAACATTGGTGCAAATTGCACTGCAAAGAATCGCATGCGGTTCCCCCACTGCTTGTGTGTGTGTGTGTGTGTGTGTGTGTGTGTGTATATATATATGTGTGTGTATATGTGTGTGTATATGTGTGTGTGTGTGTGTGTGTGTGTGTGTGTGTGTATATATATATATATATATATATATATATATATATATATATTATAATAAAAAGGATTAAAGCTCCATCTAGTGGGCAGTTTAAAAAATGTTAGAACTCACAGTACGTATCTGGCCACATGCTAAATAATCTACACGTGTGTCCTGGTCAGCCAGTGGTAGCAAATTAGGGCTGCTGGAGAAGATATTCAGGGACCCCGTGGGTATAGGCAGAAGTGATGTCAGCTTGGGGCAGACCACCTCTACATAAGATGACTACAGTAAGGCTTATATGGTGCTGATGAAAAATGAATAATAACTTCAATCAAACATTATAGATATGAACACAAGGCACGGGGGAGGTCCAAGAAAGATCCACATAGCTGGCTGTTGTAAACCTGGACATACTACGTTCCAGACAACCGTGCAATATGCTATAGACCCGTATAAAAACCAAGAAGGAAAGCGTAGTACCATAGAGAGAGAGAGAGAGCACATGAAGAGGAAACAGGCCTGAACCATTGAGTGTAAGAGGGTGGTTTTCTAAGCTGGATGAGGAAGGATAGTAGCTAGGGGTGTCCTTTAAAGTTCACTATAAATAGTTCAGTTGGGCCAAGCAAACTAATTACTACGGCTGTGGTCAATGCTGTTTAAACTAGCATTTGCTACATACAGTGTACAGTGCTGGGTTTTAGCATCAGCACCGGGACCTTCTTTCTGCTACTGGAACAAAATCATTTTCAGCTAAGTGCTGCTCAGTCGTTCACAAGCAGCGTTGTATTGTATTGTTATCCATAAATACCATGTTTCCTCTGGCCGAGGTAGAGGTGGGCGCATGATGATGGCATAATCTTTACATTAGCCAGTCAGAGGAAGGCTTTAAAATGACACCGTAGGTCAGCTTTTCTAAAACTGGTTTTGTTAATGAACTTTAGACATTTTTCCAAAATTAAACTTCTGCACTTTCATAGCTATAACTTCCAGAACATTATGACTTCATCATATCCATATCTGACAGCTGAAATACATTGTTTTTACTTCTTCTTCATCTACTATACAGGGAGCAGTTCCCAGCTCCAGTGCGAGTTCCTGTGTCCGATATACTGAACCTGGTCTGCAGAGTGGTGAACATAAGCGCTAAAAATTTGGTGAGTCCCTGAAAGTGATCAAAAAGCCCCACAGAAAAAATATAAAGGATATGTAACCACCCCTTGTCTACTGTATGAATACAGAGAGCTCGCTCTCAGTACTGTAACCAGCTCGTACTAGAAAGCTCCCGATGCATACCTATGATCAGGAGCTTTCCGATGTGATTGCCAATCATAGCGATCACACGATCATAATGACTACTCCGCCTCCCAGCTATTAGAACCTGTTAAAGAGCCAGGAGGCAGCGGCGGGCAAGGGTTACATTTCCAAGATGTTGTTCCACTCATTTACTCATGGCCACAAGGAGACAAGAAATCCTTCATTTTCTTTTTTCTGTTAATAAAACTAAAGCTCACTTTGAGGGGCTTTACTCTTCATCTTTAAATTCCTAGATAAGAAGGTGACAATGTGTTTTTTTTTGTTTTTGTTTTTTTCTTTAACTTTGATGGAATTTAGACATGCTTTAAACAGCTGTTGGCTTATAAGAAATGTATTTTAGGGCTTTTCAATGACCTGTGATGAAGCTGATGCTCTGTTGTATGACCGAGAAGCATTGGGATTCTGTGATTGGTGTGTTCTCCCATGCTCACCCCAGAATTACTGCTAATACTTCTCTCTCTGTCTCTTCACAGAGTTGGCAGGGAGAAGAGGCCATAAAGCTACTTGTTCTACCTCGTGTCCATCTGTGTGCTCTGGACATCCTGGAAGCCACAATCCTAGCGTGAGAATTCTTCTTGTGCTTTCATAATGTGAAAGGAGAGCCAACTTGTTTTGGGGATTTATGTCAAAGAAGAACACCAGTTATGATGATTGTTACTTCAACTGCCCCTCCCACAGAAACTTTGTCTTTTTTTCTTGGTGGCGATTGGGAAGGGGGTGGGCCTTTTTCCTGGACTGAGAGGTGCTCTTGAATTGGCATATGAGTCCCCCTCAGTCCTGGAGTACTGCGAGCCCAGTCTGCATGATGACACACCCACCAGGGAGTGTGTTAACAGGTTGGACTCTCAGGAAATGAGCAGGATTAGTGTTCTGGTCAAGTAAGGCTGGTGGCACGGGACCAACGGGAGAATAAGGGGCATAGCTGGAACATGGAGAGGGTAATGTACACCTGAGAATTTTTTATTTTTTAAACGGGAACGTGGGCAGGCGGAAAACAAAATTCTACTTTAAAGTGGTTGTAAAGGCAGAAGTTTTATTTTATCTTCATGCATTCTATGCATGAAGATAAAAAGCCCTTTGTGTGCAGCAGACCCCTAACGCTTACCTGAGGTTCCTCTCTGTCCAGTGATGCTGAGTGGCTGAGACAACAGTGCGATGCCATTGGCTCTCATTGCTGTCAATCAAAGTCAGTCAGCCAATGAGAATAGAAAGAGGGCGGGGCTGAGCCACAGCTCCATGTCTGAATGGACACGGGAAGCTGTGACTCTGCCTGGGATCTCCGATAGCAAACTGCTTGCTGTGGGGACACCCAACTGGAGGGAAGGGCCAGGAGCACCGAAGAGGGACCTGAGAAGAGGAGGCTCAGCCCAGATCATCTTCTTCTCTGGTCCCTCTTCTGTGATCCTGGCCCCTCCCTCCTATTGAGTACCCCCACAGCAAGCAGTTTGCTATGGGGGCACCTGAGCTAAATCACAGCTCCCTGTGTCCATTCAGACACAGAGCCCCGAACCCCGCCCCCTCTCTCCCCTGATTGGCTAGCTGACTTTGACAGCAGCGGGAGCCAATGGCACCACTGCTGTCTCAGCCAATCAGGAGGGAGAATCTCGGACGGCTGAGACACTCTTGGACCCCGCTGGACAGAGAAGGACCTCAGGTAAGTAATGAGGGGGGCTGCGGCACACAGAAGGCTTTTTATCCTAATGCATGGAATGCATTAAGATAAAAAAACTTCTGCCTTTACAACCCCTTTAACCACTTCAGCACCAGAAGGATTTGCCCCCTTAATGATCAGAGAATTTTTGCGATACGGCATTGCGTTGTTTTAACTAACAGTTGCACGGTCGTGCAACGCTGTACCCAAACAAAATTTTCGTCCTCCCCCCCCAAATAGAACGTTCTTTTGATGGTATTTGATCACCTCTGCGGTTTAAATGTTTTGTGCTATAAATACGCAGAGGGACAGTTTTGAGAAGAAAAAAAAACATTTTTTTTTTTTGCTATGATACATATAAAAATATATATAAGAAAACAAACAAATTTATTCATCAGTTTAGGCCAAACGCAATAGGCGCATATTGATTGGTTTGCACAAAACGTATTGCATCTACAAACTATGGGATAGATTTAGGGACTTTTTTTATGTTTTTATTAGTAATGGCGGCGATCTGCGATTTTAGCAGGAATGTGACATTGCGACGGACAAATCTGACCCCAAATTACACTGTGGGGACCAGTGACATTATTACATTGATCAGTGCTATAAAAATGCCCTGATGTAAAAATGATGCTGGCAGGAAAGGTGTTAACAGCAGGGGGTTGATTGAGGGGTTAAGTGTATTCCCTGGGTGTGTTCTAACTGTAGGGGGGGGTGGGCTGGCAGGGACATGAGAGATCATTTCTCCCAATCTCTGGGATCAGTAGATCTGTCATGTGTCCTGTCAGAACGGGGATCCGCCTTGTTTACAAAGACACATGGCCATTCTGCCTCTGTACTAGGTGACTGCGGGTTGCCGGCGGACATCGAGTCCTCCCGAACCCGCGGGCATGCTCCTGCTTGAGCCGCTGTACAGCTACAGTGATTTGCACAGGAGAGCCGACCTGCTGCCATATAATGACGGCGGGTGGTCAAAGAATGGTTACGGGAAAAATGCTGAATTCACCCAGCCAGTTTTCTGCATCTTTTAAGTTTTTAAAGATGTCATCCCTACAAATCAAGTTCAACCTTGATTAAAGCATAGTTCTTTACCATTTTTTTTTTATAAATATTTTATTTTACAAGAAAATTACAAAATGAAAGTTACAAACAAAATTTAACCAAATTAAATAAGAATAAAGGTACTTCAATTTGAATGTGACGGGTGTAGTCTGCTTAACATGTCTATTTTTTTATTTTTTTTTGCTCTGCTCTTATCTGACTATTACCTGTATGTATTGTTGATAGATGTGGACCCCGTCTCCTGCCATTCTGTACAATGATTTGCAGGGTATTCCCACAACTTCTCAGTTCCTGGGCAGCCATCCGAGGGGCAGGAGGAATCCCACCTGGGCAAGAGAGGCCATACAGGTAAGTAATGGTGTCTGTGGTTGGCACATAACAGCTGCAATGGAGAGTTTCAGTACTTTGAGGATTTTAAGGCAAAGTATGTCTTATGTAGCCCTATTTGAGGACTTGTTCACCCCACGGTGCAGAGACCTCAGTTTTTCTGCACGCTTTCTGCAAGGGCTCAAAGGAAACAATGGTTCTCTATGTGTCCTGTTCGCAACACAATGTGCAGATTTTTTCTGCGCAGTAATCTGAAATGTGTAGTTTTCTGCACAGAAAAAAACTGACATGAAATTAATATAGGTGTGAACGGGGCATGAAATGAGAAACATGTTGCTTGTAAGTTTTTTTTTTTTTTTTTTTTGTTTTTTTTTTTTTTTTGTTTTTTCCCCTCTCCTACACCTAAATAATTGGATTGGCTTCTTTTCTAAAGCCCTAATCTACCTTTCTTAAAAAGTAGTAAACACAGCAACAGTGATCTAATGATCGATGTACATTTACTCGTTTTTGCATTGAAGCATGCACAGCATTGCACCCACAATGCACAAGCTCGTGCAGTTCCCCCCCCAGGTCCATATGGACTCATCGACCTGCTGGAAGAAGTGCGGTTTAGACTACAGAGCTGAGGTAAGGGAGAGGACTTTGCCAGCATTCTCTGCGTAGTCTTTTGCAGAGAGTGATCCCAGACCTTGATAACAGCTGTGTGGGCAGATGCACAACTGTGCTAAATTGAAGCAAGCACAGAATTTATGTAAACAAAGTGCAACTTTGCCAACCAGCCACTGTAGTGTAGACATCAAAACAACTTCTGTCTGCAAGTCTCTCCCAAAGGCCACGCCCACTGACATTTCGCCCCACCCATTTGAGCTTAATCATAGGTTGGAGAGCCTGGAGCCAGGCAAGGAAGATCTTCCTTGCCCGGTTCCAGGTTCTCCACCCTATGATTAAAGTAACTTGATTGTAAATTCTATACAAAGGTGTAGCGCTTAAAAACCAGGCATATTATACCATCCTTAAATAAAATAATATATACTCATATGTGAAACATGTGCATATGTGTTCATTAAACATTAACAGCGTGAAAAAAATGGGGTGACCTATAAAGTTTCACTGTAAATCACATATATATATATATATATATATATATATATATATATATATATATATATATATATATATATATATATATATATATAGTAATTTTTATTTTTATAAAACGAAAGCAAATCCAAACAGAGATACAGAGTCTCTTGTATGTGATATCTGTGTCTGATCCACAGGTGTGCAAGAAATCACCATCCACCTTCTTTACATATAAAGATCATGCAGGCACCACGTGATATTCCCTTCACCAAGCGAGATGTACGCTTACCAAATCTATTGGATCCAAGCGAATATACATTCGAAGGATCACAAAAGCTTATATGTTTGTGTGTAGATTCCTTCAGCAGTACATTTTCCAAGGGGATTTCAAGTATAACCGCTCCGTTCGTGTACTGGGCAGTAAATTATCTCCAACCATACACATCCATAAAAATAGTTGAACACATGTAAAGGAAAAATAGGGACCAAATAGTGTAATTCCGTTTTTAAAAGAAATTTAATAAAAGGTAGTAAACTCACATGTGTACAGTAGATCAAGCGCTTTTCAATAAAAACACGGCTGCAGTGGAGTCCACTACGGAATTACACTATTTGGTCCCTATTTTTCCTTTACATGTGTTCAACTATTTTTATGGATGTGTATGGTTGGAGATAATTTACTGCCCAGTACACGAACGGAGCGGTTATACTTGAAATCCCCTTGGAAAATGTACTGCTGAAGGAATCTACACACAAACATATAAGCTTTTGTGATCCTTCGAATGTATATTCGCTTGGATCCAATAGATTTGGTAAGCGTACATCTCGCTTGGTGAAGGGAATATCACGTGGTGCCTGCATGATCTTTATATGTAAAGAAGGTGGATGGTGATTTCTTGCACACCTGTGGATCAGACACAGATATCACATACAAGAGACTCTGTATCTCTGTTTTTTTTTTTTTTTGGACTTTCTGTTTGGATTTTCTTTCGTTTTATAAAAATTACTATATGTGTGTGTGTGTGTGTGTATATGTGTATGTGTGTATATATATATATATATATATATATATATATATATATATATATATATATATATATATAATTTATTAATCACATATATATAGTAATTTACAGTGAGACTTTATAGGTAACCCCATTTTTTTTCACGCTGTTAATGTTTAATGAACACATATGCACATGTTTCACATATGAGTATATATTATTTTATTTAAGGATGGTATAATATGCCTGGTTTTTAAGCGCTACACCTTTGTATAGAATCTACATCTTTCAAATATCCTTGTGGTGTGTTAGCAGCTTTCTTTAGTTTTTTTTTTTGTTTTAAAGGATAGCGCAGTGTCTGTTTGATAGTTTGTGACATAACTTGATTGTAAAGGCAGAAGGTTTTTTTTTTATCTTAACGCATTCTGTGCATCAAGATAAAAAAACCTTCTGTGTGCAGCAGCCTCTCTCAGCCCCCCAATACTTACCTGAGCCCCATGTCTATCCAGTGATTATACTTTATTGTCGTATGCATACAACAACATTTTTCCGGGTGCACTTTACAGCAGCAATAAAACACTTCTCAACAAAACCACACATGCATACTCCTAGCACATGCCCACATATCTATTTAAATATATCAAAATATAAAATGTTATTTAAAAATAAATAAAAGAATATTAGAATTCCACCTAAAACACTGTACCCAATGGGATTATGGACAATATGGCCCTAGGGAAAAAAAAACTATGCTTTAAGTGATTAGTGTGCATTTTAAGTGTCCTATATCTTTTCCCTGATGGCAAGTGGACAAACACAGTTACCTGGGTGGGTTGGATCAATACTAATAGCTTTTGCCCGCTGATGTTGTAGGAGTGTCTCGGCTGCCCAGGACTCCCCTCCTCATTGGCTGACTCCCGCTTCTGTCAATGTCTGTCAGCCAATCAGAGAAAGGGGGAGATGCTGGGCTGTGGCTCCCTGTCTGATTGCACACAGGGAGCTGTGGCTAGGTTCGGTTGTTATTTTTAACTTAAAAAAAACATCAGACTTTACCATCGCTTTAAGCTCCGATAGGTGGCACAAAACACATCGGTGGGCGTAGCCTTTGGAGATTTACAGACTGAAACCTTTTTAATGTCTACTCTACAGTGGCTGGTTGGGAGAGACGCACTTTGTTTCTATGTATGCACTGCCTCAGATGGGCTTTTTGGCAGCCTGCTCCCCTTACCTAAAGATCGTGGATTGTGAGAACTCGGTCTCAGGCTTTGAGCAGCGTTCCCGAGTGGTTTTTAGGTGGCAGTAAGCACAGAATTCAGCTAAAAGATTAACCCCGCATTTTAGGAATAGGTGGCAGTTTAGGACGATTTGGGTTTTTAGGAATATATGTGACCGTTTAATACACCCTTAATATTTTGTATTATGGAACATGGTCTAGAAGGTGGACTAAGCCTTTAAAAGAATAGAGTTGACCACTGGAAGAGTTGTAATTGTATCAAACCGCAAACATGTTTGTGACATCTTGACAGAAAAATGTGTGTATGCATATATACATATTTATATCGGTGAAGAACAGGATTCAAAAGTCAAGTAGATAAATGGGGAGTTAGGGCACACATAGTATAAAAATTAGGAGGTTTTCTGTTAGCAGTACTGGAGATCAGCTCCGGGAATATTCCCACTGCCCTCTGTGTCCTCCTTTTCTAAGTATGCCACTCCCTTCCGCATTGCAGTCATCACTCTTTTACTCCCTCTGTGGATTTGTGACTTGTTACTTTGATTTTATTCTACACCAACTCCATAGTCCCCCTTGCTGTGTGATACCATCTTTACTCGCTGCTGCAGATTTGTTATCGACAGCCCAAAAAGTGTCAGAATAGCTGTCTAATATTAAAGTGTTGCCAGTGATTGTAGCAAATCAGACTTTGTTACACAGTAGAGCTTTGATTATTGTGTCCTGTGTGAAAATTTTATATAATGGATCTAACTCTCTGATGTAGTGCCCTCCGTGAAGCAGTGTATCGTGTGCTGGAGCGATGGGTAACCATGTGTGGAGTTTCTTCTGGGATTTTGCAAGGAATGTCCCATCATTCTGATGTGTTACTGGCCCACATCCTAAGTGATATCAATCCACCCACAGACAATATAAAGGTAAGTGGGCCCTCCAACTTTTGTATACATCCTTCGTCACCGCTCTGTCTTCATCTTTTCTCTGTTCTCCTCAGATATCTGGATTTGTGCAGCTTGGAGCAAAGAAGCAGAAAGTTTCAGAAATGACAAATGGAGATTTCCAGAGTCACAGGAAGAAAGAAACCACTGCAAACACTGAGCTGTGTATAGCGGCCCTTAGAGGTGTGTACTAGATGCTTCCAAACGTCTCCTTTTGCATTTTATATTCTATTATCATCGTTTCTCCGCAGGATTATGGACAGACTAATGGCCCCCTTCTGTCTGTATCACCCTGCAGGAGGAGGACAGACTCATAGCTCCCTTCTGTCGGTGTCATCCTGCAGGAGGAGGCAAAGCCTTGCTTTACTGCTGTCTCTGCGTTGCTTTATGGAAGGGATAGATGCATAAATACCTAAAGTGGTTTGTAACTACATTTTATGTATTAAAGAAAAAAGCAAGCAGATCTCCCCCCCCCCCCCCAAATACTCATGATCATGATCCAGCGATGTGCATGAGACTAGAGGCTCTCTCTGCGCTCTCTTATTGGCTCAGTTGATCACAGCCAGTGAGGAAAAGTGGGACTGAGCTGCGCTGTGTGTGTGTCTTAATGACACACGGTGCCCGCTTGGAAGCGAACCTGCATGAGTAGCCCCATAGCAAGGGCTTGCTATGGTGGGCACTCAGGATGGGGGAGGGGCCAGAAGCACCACCAGGGACCTGAGAAGAGGATTGGGGCTGCTCAGGGCAATACTATTGCACATGCAGGTAAGTATAACATGACTGTCTGGGGGGGAGAAAAAAAACCGAGCATTTAGAATCACACGTCTATATTGCACACTAATATTTTATGATCTGCTTATTCTCTTCCAGCCCTTTCCTCCATTGTTCTATATGGAGGGTCACTGATAAAGGATGACACGCATCGGGTGAGTGGTTATTGAGCTGCATAAGACGTTTTCTAAATATACTGCTAACGGAGGGCTGGTAAATGTAAAGGGGACCCTATGAGTAAGCCCCAGTGGGCGGGATGAACTTCATCATGGTGTGTGGTTTGGTGGAGACATGTAGGCTGAGGCCGCTCCTTATCCTTTATTCAACAGGGCTTGTTGGGAGTCACGGCAATCCATTCCTCTTTACATTTACTAGCCCTCTGGACTGGTATCAGGACAAGCCTTCTCCCCTTGCTTTGGGACAGGGGGATATGCTTTTAGCCCTACTTTTCAGTGGCGCCAAAAGCAATATAACAAGTTGCAATGCTGCTAACAGAATTATGTTTTGTCTTGTGCCTTGCCACATAGTTTATTATGGCTTTTGTACATGGCTGTTGCTTTAAAAAAATTTCATATAAATACAATGCAGCCTAAATGTAACCACAGGTGTATAAAATCACGCACTTAGGCATCCAGACTGCTTCTACAAACATTTGTGAAAGAATGGGTCACTCTCAGGATTTGAGTGAATTCAAGTGTGGTACCGCAATAGGTTGCCACCCGTGCAATAAGTCCATCTGTGAAATTTCCTTGCTACTAAATATTCCACGGTCAACTGTTAGTGGTATAACAAAGTGGAAGTAACTGGGAACAACAACTCCTCAGCCACGAAATGGTAGGCCAGTTAAAATGATTGTGCTGAAGTGCACAATGCACAGAAGTCGCCAACTGTCTGCAGAGTCAATTGCTACAGACCTTCAAACTTCTTGTGTCCTTCAGATTAGCACAACAATGCATAGAGAGCGTCATGGAATGGGTTTTCATGTCTGAGTAGCTGCATCCAAGCCTTACATCACCAACTGTAATGCAAAGTGTCAGAGGCAGTGGTGCAAAGCAATGGACTCTAGAGCAGTAGAGACGTGTTGTCTGGAGTGACGAATCACGCTTCTCTGCCTGCCAATCCGATGGACATGTCTGAGTTTGGTTGCCAGAAGAATGGTACTTGCCCGACTGCATTGTGCCAAGTGTAAAGTTTGGAGGATTATGATGTGGGGTTGTTTTTCAGAGGTTGGGCTTGTCTTCTTAGTTCCAGTGAAGGGAACTCTTAAGGCGTCAGCATACCAAGACATTTTGGACAATTTCATGCTCCCGACTTTGGGGGAACAGTTTGGGGATGGCCCCTTCTTGTTTCAACATGATTGCGCACCAGTGCACAAAGCAAGGTCTATAAAGACATGGATGAGCGAGTTTGGGGTGGAGGAACTTGACTGGCCTGCACAGAGTTCTGACCTCAACCCGATAGAACACCTTTGGGATGAATTTGAGTGGAGACTGCGAGGCAGGCCTTCTCGTCCAAAATCAGTGCCTGACCTCACAAATGCACTTCTGGAAGAATGGTCAAACATTCCCCTAGAGCAGGGATATGCAATTAGCGGACCTCCAGCTGTTGCAAAACTACAAGTCCCATCATGCCTCTGCCTCTGGGTTTCATGCTTGTGGCTATCAGTCTTGCTATGCATCATGGGACTTGTAGTTTTGCAACAGCTGGAGGTCCGCTAATTGCATATATCCCTGCCATAGACAATTAAAAGTAAACATAATTACTGCGCTAAGTGAACAAACAAAGCAAATAAAAATAAAAAAAAAAAAACACAGCAACAGCTCAATATGGGATACACATATATGCAAATGGCATTAGAAAATGGAGCTGCGCTAAAAAAAAATGCAACTAGTGCACATATAAATTGAAATTGCTCCCAACACCAAAAGAAATTAAAGATTAGTCCATAGGTATAAACACATGTGGTCTTCCTATGACTTGTGACCACACCACAAACTCGTGTTCCTCCACTACATAGATTGTGTGCTTACCAGAGGCAACCTATCATGAGCTTGCGGCTATAAACCCTGCCAGGGCCTTGTTCCAAAGGGATGGAGATAACTGCCCACAAGTACATGATACCATTGGAACACACAGCAAACAACCACAAGGATTTGGTCATTCAATGGTCTCAATTGGAGGCCAGAAGGTAACCCAAAATGAAGAGGAACTTGCCATAGCGTAAATAATTTAATACGATTTACAGTATGTGAGTTCTTTGTTTTGGGTTACCTTCTAGACTCCAATTGAGACCATTGAATGACCGAATCTCTGTGGTCGTTTGCTGTGTGTTCCAATTGTATCATGTACTTGAGGGCTGTAATCGCCATCCCTTTGGAGCAAGACCCTGGCAGGGTTTATAGCCGCAAGCTCATAATAGCTTGCCTCTGGTAAGCACGCAATCTATATGGTGGAGGAACACGAGTTTGTGGTGTTGTCACAAGTCATATGAAGAGGCCATGTGTTTATTTAGAGCAGCTCCATTTTTTTTTAAATTCTCATAGACACGCTCCTAAACCTTGTGGACAGCCTTCCCAGAAGAGTTGAAGCTGTTATAGCTGCAAAGGGTGGGCCAACTTAATATTGAACCCTACGGGCTAAGACTGGGATGCCGTTAAAGTTTGTGTGCGTGTAAAGGCAGGTGTCCCAATACTTTTGGTAATATCGTTTGGCATTTTACCTTAATATACCGACTTAAGGGATAATTTCTGCCATTTAGATTTGAAACGTATTATATTCCTGTCATGGCAAAGCACATGTTCACCGTTTAGTTTTTTTTGCTTGTCCCATTGCCAGTTGAAGATAATCCTCATATATGCATTTCTCTCCCCAGCGCCTTCAAGAGTTCGCCATCCCCTTACTGCTACGTCTCCAGCAAGGCTCAGATCAGTGGGTGGGCCCATATATCAGCAGTGACTGCCGCAAGCAACTTTATCGGCTGCTCCTGTCCCTGATCTTGACTCCAAGCCCTCGTCTTCCCGCCCCTCTGCACTGTGCTGTCAGGATCTTTAGAGGGGGAATAACAGAGGAGAGTGTACAGGTAGGACAGTATTGGAAAGAAAATAAAGAATGTGTTCTTGTTACTAAACATTTTGGTAAATTGGGATGCTCTTTGGCAGCCTGTATGCAAGACCAGATAGGTTTCTGTGCCAGGGGATGGGGGGTGGTCCTCTTAAAATTTCTGCAGCGTGTGATTTGATCTTAGTGCTTTCCAGGGCCATTGCACAGAACTGCTGAAGATAGATGCCATACCTCCTTTGAGTGCCAAACCTGCTGGCTGCAAGCTGTGATAGGAAAAAAATAGGCATTGAAATATAAAAACAAAAATAACTGCATTGGGGAATATTTTAACACACAAAAGCAGCCTACGCCAAAATCCATGATTCCAACTTTGTGCATAAATCAAGTTTTGTGGCGCTGCACTATACAGTGGAATATATCCTTGCTTATTCCTGAATAAAAAAATAAGAAAGACATACATTGGATATAAATATACTAATCTATAAAAAGAATAACAGAATTTGTTAAAAAAGGCGCTCCGTATGTGCGCCCTAAAATTAACTTTAGTGCATTTTTTTTACTGAAATTTTGTGATATCGTTTGACATAAAAAACAGGAAATACCGCTATTTTATTTTCTAGGGTGTCTGCTTTCGGAGGTTTTATGTAGTCTTCAGGGATAAAATTATTTCTTAAACATATGTGTGCCAAAAAAAAAAAAAAGAAAAAACGGCAGCGAAAGGGCTAAACAATGAGGATATAATTTAAATACTTTCAGTGCAAAAATGTGCTTGATTATCTGTATATGCATATATTCTAATTTGAGGTTTCTATATTGTTGCAGGTGTCCATGTTCTGTGCAGAAGCCCTTGCTATTTGCCGAGTCATCATTCACCCGCGTGTGCCCACCCTTCAGAGACCCCTTCCGCAGCACGGGCCTCGTCCACCTCTACAGTCCGAGATACCCACCCAGCGACTTCCTGTTCCAGCTCGTCCACTTACATTCCCAGCCCCATCTCCAGCAAACCACCTTCCTGTCAGAACCCCAGTTCCTCCACAGCCCATAGAGCCCCCAGCTGCCCCAGCAGTTCAGTCCCCTCCAGAGACTTTGGGAAAGACCCCACGTCCAGTCTTTGTCCACTATGAGAAAGAAGAAGCTTCAGATGTGGAGATTTCCTTAGAGAGTGATTCGGACGACAGCGTCGTAATAGTACCTAAAGGCTTCCTCCAAAAACCAGCACTGAAATCTGAACCTTCCCCACCTTCAGTTAAGCCCCCTGCTGAGGAGATGGCAGAGGTTCCTGCCATTCATAATGCTTCGTCACCGAACATAGCGGCACTTCCGCAACAAGCACCACCACCACCTCTTGCATGCTCAGTTCCTGCTGCTCCACAGATGCCAGTCGCCACCGAAGCACCCGTACCTCCCCTTCCTCCTCCTCCTCCTCCTCCTCCTCCCCCCCCTTCCCAGTCAGAGGGAGACATGGTCATCAACATCAACAGCACTGACGATGAAGAGGAGGAAGAAGATGAAGAGATGTTTGATGAGGATGAAGATGAATATTATGAAGAGGAGGATGAGGATGAAGATCTAGAAGGTCTAGATGAGGAGGAGGAGGAAGAAGAAGACTTTGAAGATGAGGAAGGTATGTCAGAAGAGGAAGATGAAGAGGAGGATCTGGAAGGAGAAGATGAGGAAGAGGAAGAAATAGAAGATGAAGAGAGCTTAATGCATGAAGAGATGCAGCTTGGTACTGCAGTGGAATCTATACAGGACGTAGAAGCCATACAAGATGTAGAACATATTCAAGATGTAGAAGCAGTCCAAGATATAGAGGCTGTACAGGATGTGGAAGATGTCCCAGAATCTGTACCTGATGTACATCCTGTATTGGAGGACACTAAACCAGTAATCCAGCAAGAGCCAGAGCTGGAAGAGGGCCCACCCCGTTTGTCCCCTGTACAGGAAGATGATGGTGGAGACACAGATCTCCTGATGGTGGTAGAGAGTGAAGACCGAGAGAACCCAGAAGAAGAGCTTCAGGATAGGGACTCAGAAGCAGAAGTGACGTCTAGCCCCCCTCCACCTCCTGTACTAACGCCACCACCCCCACCACATACAAACCCTGAACCTTCTCAAGTGGAGGAAACTGTGGATCCGGAGGAGGAGGAGGATGATGATGTTGATGATGATGTCGTTGATGATGTTGATGATGTTGATGATGATGATGATGAAGATGACGTGCCTGGCTCTGAGCCACCTATTATTGAAGAGCTGGAAGATGAACCTGTGAAAGAACTGCACGAGGAGAAGAAGGCAGAGGTGATTGTGGAAGAGGAGGAGGAGATGGTAGAGGATACAAAGGTGAGTGAAGTGACAATTAAAGATCACCTTTGGGTGCATATGCATGAAAACTTACTTTGGTTCTTTAAAAAGGTCACAATGTCAGTTTCTAGTCATTTCATGATTGGTAATGTCTTTATACTGAGATTCGAAAAACAATCTTGGTTTGGAAGTGCCCGTTCTCTGATCTGATGGGTAGTGGGGTTGCTTAAGCCAACCATAGATGGAATCTTGGCTGGTTCAGCAGGCACCGGCAGATATTCAATCCATCTATACGGAGGCTGATTGTACCCAAGTTGAGCCATCGATTGATTCGAGTACATCCAGCCTGTCGGATTTTTTACATGCAATTTTCTTCCGGCGGCTGTAACCGCTAGCAGTACTCCTTGTATTCTGCCAACCGGGAAGGCTCCCTCCCAGCAGGACACAATAGCACTGCATAGAGTGTTGATGGGGGGGGTATCAAGCCATTTTCTTTCCTTCCACCCATGGTGAAAGGAAATAACATGGAATCATCTATGGCCGACCTTAGTCGAACACAGAAGAGAGCTGGCACTTGGGGGTAAGGTCCTTGTACACACAAGTTCAGCATGGGCAAGGCAAGCGTGTGGAGAAAGCATCTGCAAAGCTTCTAGCCACCTTCAACTAGTTTTGTGCAGCTAAAGTTTGCAGAGGGAAACACAAATCTCAGTAGGAATCCGACTGTCAATTTAAACATGCTGCTTGCAGGCTTCATCACAACGTGACAATTGTTCAAAGCCTGTTGAAGCCTGATAGCAGCTTCTTTATGGTGAGAGTCAGCACTCCCTTAACAAATTTGAAGCAGAGTAAAAAAATTCCACGGAAGCTATAGGCCAGTGATGGCGAACCTTGGCACCCCAGATGTTTTGGAACTACATTTCCCATGATGCTCAACTACACTGCAGAGTGCATGAGCATCATGGGAAATGTAGTTCCAAAACATCTGGGGTGCCAAGGTTCGCCATCACTGCTATAGGCCCTTAGTTCTTTGTTCCAATCTTAAAGTGATTGTAAAGTCTGTTATTAAAAAAAAAAAAAAAAAAAAAAAAATTGTTAAACTTGTTCTGTGTAATAGTTTTGCACAGAGTAGCCCAATCCTCCTCTTCTCGGGTCCCTTATCGCTGCTCCTGGCCCCTCCCTTTTGTGGAGTGCCCCCACAGCAAGCAGCTTGCTATGGGGGCAGCCAAGCTGCAGCTCCCTGTGTCCATTCAGACATGGAGCTGCTGTTTGCCCCGCCCCTCTCTCCTGATTGGCTAACTGACTTTGACAGCAGTGGAAACCAGTGGTGCCACTGCTGTGTCTTAGCCATTTAGAAGGGGATAGGATGGCTGAGGGACTTGTGGACATCGCTGGGTAGAGATTGGGCTCAGGTAAGTATTAGAGGGGCTGGGGGGACTGCTACACACAGAAGGTTTTTTTATTTTTTTTTATCTTGATGCATAGATCACACCTATACAAATCTGGAAGGCTATCTCGTTTTGCATGACTTGCCCTCTTCCTCAGAGCCCATTTAACATATGTTTGACATCTCCACAATGGTTGCTTTATATGCTTGAGCATGATTTCTTGAAGCATGCTGAAAGATTTGGAGATGCAGCGATCTTGCTGCACACATTGCGCTTTTTCTTGTACTAAAGCCAGTATGTAGAAGGCCTAGGATCTACTGGTGTGGTAGTTGGTAGACCGATCTTCATTTACAGCGTCTCACAAAAGTGAGTACGCTTCTCACATTTTTGTAAATATTTTATTCTATCTTTTCATGTGACAACACTGAAGAAATGACACTTTGCTACAATGTAAAGTAGTGAGTGTACAGCTTGTATAACAGCTTGGATGAGGTGCCATGTTGAACTTCCAGTGATTAGTATGAGAGAGTGAGAGTGATAACACCAAATTTAAAACACCTGCTCCACATTCACGCCTGAGACCTTGTAACACAAACGAGTCACATGACACCAGAGAGGGAAAATGGCTAATTGGGCCCAATTCGGACATTTTCACTCACTTTTGTTGCCGGTGGTTTAGACATTAATGGCTGTGTGTTGAGTTATTTTGAGGGGACAGCAAATGTACACTGTTATACAAGCTGTACACTCACTACTTTACATTGTAGCAAAGTGTCATTTCGTCAGTGTTGTCACATGAAAAGATAGAATAAAATATTTACAAAAATGTGAGGGGTGTACTCACTTTTGTGAGATACTGTAGTTCCTGTGTTAACATTGTGCAAACGTACACAGAATGGGCATAGCTTAGGTACATTTCAGTCTTGATTATGAGACACATTGTGGCCCTCTATATGCAGCTTTAAGATCTGCCAAAGCACAAGCCAGGCACCTTTAGCAGATATTTTTAGTTTAGTAGATGTGACCAGTTCACTTTAAGTCACCAGGGTCCACCTCCTATGTAAATGTCCCAGTGCAATATAACAGGCAGTCCTTCCACTCAGCACTGACAACCAGGAACTGTTTATTTATGCAGAAGTCCTTGTGTTACATTTGAAACCACACTTCCCTCTTCCAAGGGCTGCAGTTTAGGGAAACGGTACATAGTGCAGTGTGCAGGATTACAAGCTCTGAAAAATGGATTGACAATCCCTGTGATATTCGGCGCGGGGGGGGGGGGGGGGGGGGTTGGGGTGGTGATTTAGTAAAACTGGAGGCTACAAAATCTTGTGCAGCTGTGCATGGTAGCCAATCGGCGCCTAACTTCAGCTTGTTCAATTAAAGTGGTTGTCAATTCTTTAAAAAAAAAAATGTTATACATGCCTGATCTATGCAGTGGTTTTTGCACAGAGCAGCCCAGATCCTCCTCCTCCTCTCGGGTCCCCCATTGGCATTCCTGGCTCCTCCGTTAATGGCTCCTGCTAAAAGCCAATCAGGAGTGCAAGTCCCTGGAGAGGCAAGGCTCTCGTGCACATTGCAGGATCAAGAGGGAGCTCAGGTAAGTTCTGGGGGGGCTGCACACAGGTTTTTTTTTTTTTTTAACCTTCATGCATAGAATGTAAGAACACCTTGTGCTTTTACAATCCCTTTCAGCTTTGACAATAAAACCTGGAAGCTGATTGGTTTCTATGCAGAGCCACCCCAGATTTTACACTCTCCAGTTCTAGTAACCTCCCCCCAGTCACGTAAGCATGTCTGGATCACAAGCTATTAACCTCTTTTGCGTTGTGTATATATATCTGTTGGACTGGAATTGCTTATTACTCTTCTTCTGTGTCCGCCCCCCCAAGGAGGAAGAGGAGGAGGAAATCCGTGATGCCGACTCCATGCTGGCGGACTTTATTGACTGCCCTCCTGATGAAGACGAAGTTCCAAGAACCATCACGTGACCTGCGACACGCTATCCGCCTTTGGACCACCGCGTCTCCTTGGACCTCTTTGCATTACACTAGATGCTCACAGGCTCGCTCCTCCATCTTCCCAGATACTGACCCACAAGACCATGCCAGCGGTGACTTGCTTATGGGCAAACCTGAGTGCTGAGCAGTTTTTGTTTTTTTGTTTTTTTTACCTTTGTGTTGCATTTAATTGACTTGGTATCCTGACGTAAAATTATTACTATTTTCTTTCTCGTAGGTGGAATTGCTATAAATATATATATTTTTTAAGTTAACTAGGCTGCTGGGAACATGACTTGGTTCATTTTTTTTTCTCTCTTTTTAAGTTCATTTTATTGTGCCTTTTAGGCTCCAAATGTAGATTTTTGTGTTAGTGAAATACAAAGATTAAAATGAACTACACTTAACTTCATGGGTGCTTGCACAGGATGTGACGCCATATGCAGCACTTGAACCATTTAGTACCAGATGTTACTGAAGAGGTGGGAATTGGGGAGGGCCGGCACTGCAGTTATTTGCAGTTGCCGCATCCAAAATAGTTTTGATATTGGTGTGTACCCTCACTATGAACTGTAAGTCTTTCTCAATGTGACGGTTCAAATTAACAATAAATGAAAAAGAAACATAATTTTCACCATTCGCTTCTCAAATCTGTAAGCAAGGCAAGACGCCTTAGGAAAATCTCCCCAATAAGAACAGCAGATCATCGTAAAAACTGGCAGGGGTTCTAGCGCATCTCGTTGTTCAAAACGGAAACAAAACTGACAGTGAATTCAGCTTTTTAACTCATAAATGTGTCAACAAAAGGTTCAGACCGCAACTCGGTACTGAAGTTTGCAGTACTTGCCCACTTCTCCCGTGATGTACCATGCGCAAGCTCCCTCGCCATTTCCAACTCCCTCGCTTGGTCTTCTTCATTTTTTGGTGTCTTTGCCCATCTTGATTGCCTGGCTCCCACACATATCGGTTATTTATTATGGCACCAAGGCATGCTGGGATTGTACAATGAGCTGCGCTTGTGGCCCTCCAGTTGTTGTCAAACTATAAGCCCCATCATGCCTCTGCCTGAGGGAGTCATGCTTGTAACTGTCAGTCTTGCAGTGGCTCATGGGACTTGTAGTTTTGCAACAGCTGGAGGGCCACCAGTTGGAGACCCCAGGCTTAAAGTGTTACTAAACCCACAACAGTAAAATCAGTCTATGTGCAGTAAAGCATGCTTGTTCTAACCACTATGGAACCTAAGGGGTTAATCCTCTATCAGTGATGGCGAACCTTGGCACCCCAGATGTTTTAGAACTACATTTCCCATGATGCTCTACTACAATGCAGAGTGCATGAGCATCATGGGAAATGTAGTTCCAAAACATCTGGAGCGCCAAGGTTCGCCATCACTGCTCTATATTATTTATAAAGGCTGTTTGATCCTTTCTTCTCTGATCCTCCCCTTCTTCCACTGTCTCCAAAAAAGTAACCTGATATTTACAGAGCCAGGGGATGGACTGCACATGCTCAGTTTTGTGTGTATTGCTAGAGAGTTTTTTTTTTTTCTTGGGAGAGTGCATGTGATCAGCACGGGCCAATCGGCACTGTCCAGACAGAGGATCAGAGGAGAATGAAAACTCCTCCTACAAGCTTTAACCAGATACTAATATAAATAAATAAAACTGTTACAAGACTTTATACTGCTAATGAGAAAAGCTTTTTAGCAGTTTATATTTACTAAAATCATTGCCTTTCTATGTTCTGTGTACTGTGGGAGACCAGATATAGTGAATGCAGGGTCCTGGGTTTAGTAACACTTTAATGTATAATCTTTGCAGACCCGATAGCAGAAAGGTAAGAAGCTTTTGTTGCAGAAGAAACCCACCAATGAGGAATTTGTAAAAACTGGAGCAGCTGCATCTAGAGCATCTAAGTATAGCAATCGATCAGTTTCTCTCTTTTAATCTCATAGCCTTTGTCCTGATTCACAGTAATGTGATGTGGGAAACGCATTGAATCCTGTGCGTTTCCCGCATTGCAATTGCACAGCGTCCATGCAGTCTACTGTGGGTGTCGATGTTCGATTACCAACAGCCCGAAAATTGCTTTCAAAACACAATGCGATTGGGAGAATTGGATCGCATGGTGTGTGAACATTGATGCGATTCAGGTGTGGGGGGAAAAAAAGGGTCCTGCACCATTTGTGTGGTTACGATTTGAGACATACAAAATATATGGCTCAGATCACATTGCACAGACATTTATTATTATTATTCAGGATTTATATAGCGCCAACAATTTACGCAGCGCTTTACAATATAAAAGGAGACGATACAGATACAATAAAATACAAGAGGATTAAGAGGGCCCTGCTCAGAAAAGCTTACAATCTAATTGACATCACACTGATGTATACAGGGATGTGTTGTGATTCCTGTGCGAATCACATGCCATGTCCCGTGACGCACAAGAGTAAACCCAGGCCTAAGCTGAAACCAAACGCATCGATTTAATGGTTTCAACAAACTGTTGTATTGCCGGCATGTTGGGAATGCTAACTTGCATTTGCTTGTGCTCTTAACCAAACTGTCAAACCATTCAGTTGCTGGTCTCATAACTGATCACATGTGCAGCACCACTGCAAAGTACAGATCAAACAGAGACTTAGTTGTCCGCTTCCTTTTGGCTGAAAAGTAGAGCAGGATTTGGTTTCACTAAGTTTCCCAATTGTTACATCCAAGGCATGTCATGAATGATAACTGTCACAGTTTCTTGTGCTCTAAACCAAACTGTCAAGTCATCAAATGGCTGATGTGATAACTGATCACATGTGCAGCTCCATGGCAAATGTATATTTCCATCCTCTGCACATGGCGCCAGGCCAGTTTCCATCCTCTGCTCCTTACATGTGCCAGGCCACTTTTCATCCTCTTCTCCGCACATGTGCCAGCCCAGTTTCCATCCTCTTCTCCGCACATGCGCCAGCCCAGTTTCCATCCTCTGCTCCGCACGTGTGCCAGGCCATTTTTCAGCCTTTTCTCCGCACGTGCGCCAGGCCATTTTCCAGCCATTGCTCCGCACGTGCGGCAGGCCAGCTTCCAGCCTCTGCTCCGCACGTGCGGCAGGCCAGTTTCCAGCCTTTGCTCCGCACGTGCGGCAGGCCAGTTTCCAGCCTTTGCTCCGCACATGCGCCAGGCCAGTTTCCAGCCTTTGCTCCGCACGTGCGCCAGGCCGGTTTCCATCCTCTGCTCCGCACGTGCGCCAGGCCGGTTTCCATCCTCTGCTCCGCACGTGCGCCAGGCCAGATTCCAGCCTCTGCTCCGCACGTGCGCCAGGCCAGATTCCAGCCTCTGCTCCGCACGTGCGCCAGGCCAGATTCCAGCCTCTGCTCCGCACGTGCGCCAGGCCAGTTTCCATCCTCTGCTCCGCACGTGCGCCAGGCCAGTTTCCATCCTCTGCTCCGCACGTGCGCCAGGCCAGTTTCCAGCCTCTGCTCCGCATATGGCCATTATTCTCAATGGCTGGGCCTACCTTAGGATGTTACAGGATATAAAGCCTGCTCCTGGTCCTGGGCAGGCTGCTGTAGTTAGATGTGTGCATCACAGGTCTTCTGTTTCTATGACTTAATGATAGTGATTAGGTTGAATCTGGACTGTCGGGGACTCCAGTGCTAACGAATAGCTGCAGTTTGTTTTCATGCTTGTTTGTTTGAGTTGCACAGGCTGTCATTTTTCTATGGGCCCTAAGGCTCAGATCACACTAGCCGACTCCAAAGCTGCGCGATTTTTTAGTGCAACTTTGTAGTCTGACTTTGATACGACTTTGAAGTGACTTTGAGAAGACTTTTACGCTCTGACATTTGAAGCCGTGTCAAAGTAGTGCAGGAAACTTTTCTGAAGTCGCCGCAACTTCAGTAGTGTCAATTGGCTCTCATAGAGATACATGGTGTCAAAACAGCTCTTATAGAGATACATGGCATGTCACATGTCCTGTGACTTTGGGTCTCAAAGTCAGATCCTAAGTCGCAGGAGTGTGAACTGAGCCTTAATGCACATTTATGGACCAATGCTCACCTGTCTGTCTTTCTTTCTTTTTTTTCCTTTCCCCTAATGCAGTTCACCACATCATAAGTGTATTCACATCTATGGGTTGTGCTACGTTGAAGGGTCAGGGGTGTTGTTTATTTATTTGACATGTTAGTGATAGCAGAGATGCCCCCAACCAGGCACCACCGCTTATAGATCATAGATATACCAATGACAGATCCCAGAGGGAACGTGGGAGGGGCTTTCAAGTAGCGGTGAAGCACTTCACCAACCGCTCTACAGGAAGGGTCCCCCATCCAGTATTTCCCCAAAACTTATTAGAAAGGGAATCTGTTTTGTGTTATCTGTGCGCAGGCTCTCATTCAGAATACAGGCCATGATTTGCCGCCATTTAATTTACATGGTTTGACCTGCTACATGGTCTTCTCCTTCTTTGCCCCACGCAGGTCGTTGCTGAACTCGTAATGCAAAATCGTAGCCACCTTATCAGTGCCAAGATGGGTTCAGTGTTGCTGGTCAATCCAAGTCACAAAACCTCGCCTTTTACATATGTGAAATTTACTATGGTTTGTGCCCTCACAGGGAATGCCAGGCTACAATGTACGCACTTCTGCGTTTATTTTTTTTATTTTTAACATGTTGGTCTGATTTTGTCTTTTTTTTTTTTGTTGAATATTTTGACAATAAAAATGTTATGTAGCATGGTCGTCTTCCTTTTATTATGGGCTTTTATCATTTTGGAAACCTACAGTGGATATAAAAAGTCTACACACCCCTGTTAAAATGTCACGTTTCTGTGATGTAAAGAAACGAGACAAAGATAAATCATTTGAGAACTTTTTCTACCTTTTTTTTATGTGACCTACAACTCAATTAAAAAACGAACTGAAATCTTTAAGGTGGAGGGAAGTAAAAATAAAAAAACGTACTTAACCCCCGGACCAATTTGCAGCCAAGGGACCAGGCCCCTTTTTGCGATTCGGCACTTCGTTGCTTTAACTGACAATTGCGCGGTCGTGCAACGTGGCTCCCAAACAAAATTGGCGTCCTTTTTTTCCCACAAATAGAGCTTTCTTTTGGTGGTATTTGATCACTTCTGCGGTTTTTATTTTTTGTGCTATAAACAAAAATAGTGTGACCATTTTGAAAAAAAATACAATCTTTTTTTACTTTTTGCTATAATAAATATCCCCAAAAAATATATAAAAAAAACTTTTTTTTTTTTCCCTCAGTTTAGGCATTGCAATAAGCGATTGATTGGTTTGTCCAAAAGTAATAGCTTTTACAAAATAGGGGATAGTTTTATAGCAATTTTATTAATATTTTTTTTTTTACTAGTAATGGCGGCGATCAGCGTTTTGTATTGTGACTGCGACATTATGGCGGACACATCGGACATTTGACACATTTTTGGGACCATTGTCATTTATACAGCAATCAGTGCTATTTAAATGCACTGATTCCTGTGTAAATGACACTGGCAGGGAAGGGGTTAACCACTAGGGGGCAACCAAGGGGTTAAGTTTGTCCTAGGGAGTGATTCTAACTATGGGGTGGATGGGCTACCACTGACATGACAGCGATCACTGCTCCCGATGACAGGGAACAGTAGATCACTGGCAGTGAAGGAGTTAACCACTAGGGGGTGAGGAGGGGTTATTAGTGACGTTATGTATTTTACATTTTATTGTAGGGGGCGTGGCCTGGCATGTGACATCACAGATCGTCTTTCCCTATAAAAAGGAACAGACGATCGGTGACAGCCACAGTAGGAAGCACGGGGAGAGGTTTGTTTACACAGACCTCTCCTCGTTCTTCAGCTCTGTGACCCGATCACGGGACACCAGCGGCGATCGGGTCCTGTGGCCACGGTCACGGAGCTCAGAACCGGGTCGTGAGCACGCCGCCGGGGGTGCGCTCGCGACCCACGGCTGGGCACTTAAAGAGCGACGTATAGGTATATGATTGTACCCAGCCGTGCCATTCTGCCAACGTATGTGCAGGAGGCCGTCCTTTAAGCGGGTTAAAATAATATGGTTGCATAAGTGTGTACACCCTTACACTAATACTTTGTTGAAACTCCTTTTGATTTTATTACAGCACTCAGTCTTTTTGGGTATGAGTCTATCAGCATGGCACATCTTGACTTGGCAATATTTGCCCTCTTCTTTGCAGAAACACTCCAAATCTGTCAGATTGCTAGGGCATCTCCTGTGCACAGCCCTCTTCAGATTGCCCCGCAGATTTTCAATGGGATTAAAGTCTGGGCCATTCTAAAACTTTATTCTTCTTCTGGTGAAGCCATTCCTTTGTTGATTTGGATGTATGCTTTGGGTTTTTGTCATGCTGAAAGATGAAGTTCCTTCTCATGTTCAGCTTTCTAGCAGAAGCCTGAAGGTTTTGTGCCAATATTGACTGGTATTTGGAACTGTTCAGAATTCCCTCTACCTTGACTTAGGCCCCTGTTCCAGCTGAAGAAAAAACAGCCCCAAAGTTTGATGCTGCCACCACCATGCTTCACTGTGGGTATGGTGAACTTTTGGTGATGAGCAGTGTTGTTTTTGCGCCAAACATACCTTTTTGTAATTATGCCCAAAAAGTTCAACCTTCATTTTATCAGACCAGAGCACATTTTCCCACAGGCTTTTGGGAGACTGCAGATGTGTTTTTTTGCGAAATTTAGGATGGTTTTCTTGGCAAAAAAAGGCTTCCATCTTGTCACTCTACCCCAGGAATCTTCAAACTACGGCTCTCCAGCTGTTGTGGAACTACAGATCCCACGAGGCATTGTTAAACTCAGACATGACTAGGCATGATGGGACTTTGTAGTTCCTGAACAACTGGAGGGCCGTAGTTTGAAGACCCCTGCTCTACCCCATAGCCCAGACATATGAAGAATAGGGGAGATCGTTGTCACATGTACCACACAGCCAGTACTTGACAGATATTCCTGCAGCCCCTTTAATGTTGCTGTAGGCCTCTTGGCAACCTCCCTGACCAGTTTTCTTATCAATTTTGGAGGGACGTCCAGTTCTTGGTAATGTCACTGTTGTGCCATATTTTCTCCACTTGATGATGACTGTCTACACTGTGTTCCATGGTATATCGAAAGCCTTGTAAATTCTTTTGTACCCTTCTCCTGACTGATACCTTTTAACAATGAGATCCCTCTGATGCTTTGGAAGCTCTCTGTGGACCATGGCTTTTGCTGTAGAATGAGACTAAGAAAATGTCAGGAAAGACCTACTAGAACAGCTGAACTTTATTTAGGGTAATCAGAGGCACTTTAAATGATGTCAGGTGTGTACTGACTCCTATTTAACATGAGTTTGAATGTGATTGCTTAATTCTGAAGACAGCTACACTCCCAGTTATTAGAGGGTGTTCACTATTATGCAACCACGTTATTTTTATTAATTTTTTTTTATTTTTACTCCCCCCCCCCCCCCCCCCCTCTAAAAGATTTCAGTTTGTCTTGCAATTGAGTTGTAAAGTTTATAGATCACTTTAAAGGTGGAAAAAGTTCTGAAATTATTTCTTTGTCTCTTTTTTTTTTTTTTTTTTTTACATCACAGAAACCTGACATTTTAACAGGGGTGTGTAGACTTTTTATATCCACTGTAAGTAGTGCTGTTTAGGAATTAGAAACAAATATATTACTTGTTTAATTTTTCTAAAGTATGAAAACTGGTTACTAGGAGCACCTTCCCCAGATTTTTTTTTTGGGGCATCCAGCATTGTGTATATCTGGTAAAGTGATCCAGTATAATGGACATGGGTAGAGGTGTTGTTGCCTAGCAGTGGTCCTCAACTTTTTTTTTTGGCACGAGGGACTGGTCTCGTGGAAGACCAATTTTTTTAATTTTTTTTATGGACTTTTCTGGGGGTTAATTCATACAGTGTGTGGGCTGTCACCGCAAGGACACACAGGAAACAATTGTTTCCAGTGTGTCCCAGCCACACTGCAATGCAGCCAATGGCTGTGCTACAGTGCAGACACTGCTGTGTTTTATCATGCAACACTGTAAAATCACATGCCAATGTAGAGCAGCGCATTGTGCAGCTGTACATTGCCATGAATGAAGTGTACGTGTTGTACACTTCAAATAAAGTTTGTACAAAAAAACAAAACATGTGTATGATGCTCTGAATCGCGCACAACACTGCCCTCTACTGCTGCCGGAACGATGAGGTGCAGCGGACGTGCTCCATTACCATGTGGATTTCTGCTGTGCATCCTGGTTCCTAACAGGCCATGGACTGGTACCTGGGGGGGGTGTTTGGGGACCACTGTTGCTTAATAATAGTATTTGCAGTCACCTTGTGCCTTCCTATTATTCGTCCTCATTCATGCCTTCGCGATTTGTTGCACTTTGGCTGCTGTGCACCAATATAAAACAAAATGGATCTCATTGTCTATGGGGCCCATACCTAGCCCTGGGGAAAATTGTTATTGTTAAATTACTTGCGTACCCACCTATAATATCCCTTTACTACCAGGCTTTTCAGTGTCATGATACTTTGACAGACAATTACTCCATCCTGCAACACGGTACTCCAAATACATTTTTTTTTTGTTTCCCTATAAAAAAAAATAAAAAAAAGAATGAACAAAAAGTTTAAGAGAAAGGGAAACCTTTTTTGTTTATTCTTTTAATGAAAATTTGCCTGGACTGTATGAACACTCCCAAAATGACCCCTTTCAGAAAGTACACACCCTGAAGTGACCTACCTTTCCCACAATCTTTTGGATATGAAGAAGCCTACTGATACCCTGTTTCCCCTAAAATAAGACCTAGCGTGAGTGTCGGTGATGGCTGCAATATAAGCCCTACCCCCCAAATAAGCCCCACCTTCTTTCCCTGAAAATAAGCCCCACCTTCTTTCCCCGAAAATAAGCCCTACCCTGAGAATAAGACATAGAAGGACTTTAACTAGGGCTTATTTGGGGGGTAGGGCTTATATTGCAGCCATCGTCGACAATCACGCTAGGTCTTATTTTAGGGGAAACGGGGTATTAAGGGGGTTGGAGGAGCAGGAGATGAGGTTAAAGTGATTGTAAAGTCAGAAGGTTCTTTTTGTTTTTTCTTAATGCATTCTATTCATTAAAATTTTAAAAAACCTGTGTGCAGCAGCCCCCCTTATACTTACCTGAGCCCATCTTGCTCCAGCGATGTTGCAGGAGTGTCTTGGCTGCCCGAGACTCTCCCTCATTGGCTGAGATGGTCACTGAGATGGTCAGTGGACGAATGAGGAGAGAGAGAGGGAGGGGGCTGGGCTCAACTGCAGTTTCATGTCTGAATGGACACACAGAGCAATGAACTTGACTCGGGTGCCCCCATAGCAAGCTGCTTGCTGTGTGGTCACTTGGCAGGGGGGGAGGGGCCAGAAGCCCTGGCAAGTGGAAGAGAAGGATCCGGGCTGCCCTGTGCAAAACTACTGTACAGAGCAGGTGACTATAACATGTTTGTTATTTTTTTAAAGAGAACCTGAGACTTTTCGTATCACTTTTAAGGCTGGCTTCACACTATTGGCAGAGCGGCTGGCAGCAGGGGGTCCGGTGCTTCCATGCAGGGCAGCCATCAGAAACTTTTGAGCCCCTTACCCACCTTTAGGCCTGGAATGGATAGATGTGGACAGGTGAGCCTGGAGACTGCCCAAGCCCCCTTAAAAGGAACAGGAGCACACTGGACACCCAGCAAAGGGGACAATGGCAGCGAAGGTGCCCAGTGTGTCCCCGGACCATATATACGAACAGTAACAAAAAACTGGCCACTGCCCACACCTATAACTGGCTTTCACAGTGAGGAGCCCATGGAGGGCATATACATATAAAAGAAAGACAATTCCATACCTCAACTCACCAACCAGTCTGACCAACCAAATTAACCGTTCTAACCGTCTGTTAAAAGCAGGGGTTTAGTTACCACACATTTGCAAATGCATGTGAAAACTGCCATGTCTCGTCACGGCACCCTGCTTTGCTTACTTGCAGTCCTAATGCCGCGTACACATGATCAGACAACCCGCCGGACTTTGCAGCGGAGCTCCACTGGACTTTCCGATTGAGCGGACCTGCCCACACACGACCGGACTTTTCCGGCGGACTAGGTCAGGCGGACAAGCCAGACTTTTGAAATGAACGGACTTGCCCACACACGGAGTAAAGTCTGTTCATTTTGAATGTGGCTCCAGGTAGACGGAACTAGCGAAGGAAGCCAATGTTGCCACCTCCATTGGCGAGATTGAAACCTTGCGAGCCCCATCACCTGGTATGGATTTAAAGGGGAACCCCTACGCTGAAAAAACGTAAAATTCCATAGCAGACCCTTATCCGAGGATGCAGCCCGGCCGGTCAGGAAAGGGGTTGGGGACGAGCAAGTGCCCCCCCCCTCCTGAGCCATACCAGGCCGTGTGCCCTCAACATGCCGCGCTGGTCAGGACCCCCTTGAGTCCGGTCGCGGGACCCGCGGACTCGATCGCCGCGGGCATTCCAGCGATCGTCTCACGGAGCAGCCGAATGGAGGAAATGCTGTATAAACAACATTTCTCCATTCTGCCTAGCAACTAGTGACGCTGATCTCTGCTCCATGTGATTGGAGCAGAGATCAGTGTACACTAAATGAAAGCCCAACCCCCCCACAGTTAGTAATACACCCCTAGGAACACTTAACCCCTACACTGCCACCCACTGGTTAACCCTTTCACTGCCAGTGTCATTTACACAGGAATCACTGCATTTATATAGCAGTGATTACTGTATAAATGACAATGGTCCCAAAAATGTCAGATGGGTCCCCCACAATGTCGCAGTCACAATAAAAATCGCAGATCGCCGCCATTACTAGTAAAAAAAAAAATAATAAAAAATTATTAATAAAAATGCTATAAAACTATCCCTATTTTGTAAACGCTATAACTTTTGCGCAAACCAATCAATAATCGCTTATTGCGATTTTTTTTACCAAAAATATGTAGAAGAATACGTATCGGCCTAAACTGAGGGAAAAAAATGTTTTTTTATATATTTTTGGGGGATATTTATTATAACAAAAAGTAAAAAATAATGTGTTTTTTTCAAAATTATCGCTCTATTTTGTTTATAGCGCAAAAAATAAAAATCGCAGAGGTGATCAAATACCACCAAAAGAAAGCTCTATTTGTGGGAAAAAAAGGACGTCAATTTTGTTTGGGAGCCACGTCGCACGACCGCGCAATTGTCAGTTAAAGCGACGCAGTGCCGAATCGCAAAAAGTGGTCTGGTCTTTGACCAGCAAAATGGTCCGGTCTGCAAGTGGTTAATAAGGGGGCCCCCCACCCTATGTGAATGAGTATGGGGTATGATGTACCCCTACCCATTCACCTGGGGAAAAAAAGTGTACATAAAAAAAACACAGGTTTTTAAAGTTCTTTATTAGTTCCGGGGGTCTTCTTCCGTCTTCGGGGGTCTTCTCGCTGGACTCTTCCGCTACCTTCTGCTCTTTTTCTAGTGGAGTAGCCTGGCTTTCTCTTTCGTCGCCGCCCGGGGGTGGTCGGCGCCCAGGTCAAAGATCACCGCGGTGACTCCCCCCCCCCTTTTTTTTGTTTGTTGCCCAATAAAAGATCACATGAAGAAAGCTTAGAAAAATCGAATAAAACTAAGGCCGCGTACACACGCGGGGACTGTTCGCTCAACTTTGTCCGTCAAACAGTTTGAGCGGACAGTCCGCTCAAAATTAGCATGGACGGACTTGCCCACACACGACGAACGAACAGTACGACGGGACTAGAAAACGACGTCCTATACACTGCAATGCAAACTTCGGCGTGTAAATCCTTTCTGAGCATGCGCGGAACTTAGTTTGACGAACAAGCCTACACACGAGGGGACTGTTCGCTGAAACAAAGTTTCAGCGGACAGTTTTTCGGAATTTCCGAAAAACTTTGTTCAGCAGACTGTCCGCTGAAACTGTCCGCTGAAAGCCCACACACGAGCGGACTGTCCGCCGAAACACTGTTCAGCGGACAAAGTTGAGCGAACAGTCCCCGCGTGTGTACGCGGCCTAACATTACTGTAAAAATACATACTGTGCATCAGGAAAGTATTCACAGTACTTGAAATGACGGCGGGGAGGGGTCGGTGCAGCTCTCGTTCTGGGACGATGCCACATGATGGCGTCCCAGAGTGGCCACGCCATGTTGCTAGGACGCACATGCGTGGCTCTTTAACCATGTGATCGCCTTGTCCAATCACAGACGGTTACATGTAAACAAGGAAGTGCCAGTAATCGGTGCTCCTCGCCTCACACTGACAGTGGGTGTGGTGAGGATAGCTGATCAGCGGCATCTCCACGCAGGGGAACATCTAGGAATGTAATCTAACCGTGTAATAACATACACTAAGTAGTCACAGCCTTTGCCATGACACTCAAAATTTAGCTCAGGTCCATCCTGTTTCCACTGATTATCCTTGAGATGTTTCTACGGCTTGATTGGAGTCCACCTGTGATAAGTTGACATGGATATGATTTGGAAAGGCGCGCACCTGTCTATATAAAGGTCCCACAGTTAACAGTGCATGTCAGAGCACAAACCAAGCCATGAAGTCCAAGGAATTGTCTGTAGACCTCAGAGACAGGATTGTATGGAGGCACAGATCTGGGGAAGGGTACAGAAACATTTCTGAAGCATTGAAGGTCCCAATGAGCACAGTGGCCTCCATCATCTGTAAATCAAAGAAGTTTGGAACCACCAGGACTTCCTAGAGCGGGTCACCGGGCTAAACTGAGCGGGAAAGAAGGGTCTTAGCGAGGTGACCAAGAACCTGATGGTCACTCTGACAGAGCTCCAGTGTTTCTCTGTGGAGAGAGGAGAACCTTCCAGAAGAACAACCATTTCTGCAGCACTCCACAAATCGGGCCTTAATGGTAGAGTGGCCAGACGGAAGCCACTCCTTAGTAATGCACATTGACATATGACAGCCTGTCTGGAGTTTGCGAAAAGAATCCTGAATGACTCTTGACCATGAGAAACAAAATTCTCTGGTCTGATGAAACAGATTTAACTCTTTGGCCTGAATGGCAAGTGTCATGACGTCGTCATCGTAAGACGAACCGCGCGGGGTGTGACTTTTTTGTTTTCATATGGTCCATAAATAGTGACAATATCAGTAGGTCATATAGAGTGGGGTTATTTTTATATGCAGAAAATAAGTGTGCCAATCTTGTATTATCATACTGAAAAAGACTTGAGGCTGTAATTGGTGCCAAAGGCGCTTCAACAAAGTATTGAACAAAGGCTGTAAAGGCTTTTTTTCGTTTTTTATTTCAAACAAACTTCTTTCATGTTTGTCATGGGGTTTATAGAATTTTGAGGGAAAATAATGAGTTTAATCCATTTCGGAATAAGGCTGTAACATAAAAAAATGTGGAAAAAGTGAAGCGCTGGGAATACTTTCCAGATGCATTGTACTGAGTGTCGGTTCACACTGAGGAAGCACGACTTGCAGCGCGACTGCCTCAGGCAACCTGGACACGACCGCTGCAGCGACTTGCAAAACAACTTCTCTATAGAAGTCAATGCAAGTCGCCTCAAGTCGCCCCCAAAAGTTGTACAGGAACCTTTTTCTAAGTCAGAGCGACTTGTGTCGCTCCGATTAGAAAGGTTGCATTGTACAGCACAGGATGTGCCTGACAAGTCGTCCCAGTCTGAACCGAGCCTTAGCCTACCTTAAAAGTTAGCTTTAGTTAAAAACTGAATGGAATTTTTTTTCATGTCTGGAGAGTAATTGGTCACCCCTAAGGCCTGATTCACAGCTATGCATTTTTTAGTGCTTTTTGCATTTTACAGATTTGCACTACAGTCCATTCACCATGGTTTCCTATGGAACACATTCTGTCCTGCAAAAAGCACTAAAAATGCATAGGTGTGAATCCAGCCTAAAAGTCTGATGCAGGAATCCATCATGAAGGCAGAACTGGTACTGCAGACCGACTTGCTTAACCATTTTCAGACCTGGCTGTCTGCCCTAAGTTCTGACCAGTGTATAAAGTATGTAGGGCAGTACCCAGGGGTCAATAATAGGTAGGGTAGTGCCTAGGGGTCAGTAGTATGTAAGCCTGTGCCCAGGGGTCAGTAGTAGGTAGGGTGGTGCCCAGGGGTCAGTAGTAGGTAGGGCAGTGTCCAGGGGTCATTAGTGGGTAGTGCTGTGCCCAGGGGTGAGTAGTAGGTAGGGCTGTGCCCAGGGGATCAGTAGTAGGTAGGGCTGTGCCCAGGGGATCAGTAGTAGGTAGGGCAGTATCCAGGGGTCAGTAGTAGGTAGTGCTGTGCCCAGGGGTGAGTAGTAGAAAGGGCTGTGCCCAGGGAATCAGTAGTAGGTAGGGCTGTGCCCAGAGGTGAGTAGTAGGTAGGGCTGTGCCCAGGGGATCAGTAGTAGGTAGGGCTGTACCCAGGGGTCAGTAGTAGGG
This sequence comes from Lithobates pipiens, assembly GCF_037356315.1. Classification (NCBI taxonomy): domain Eukaryota; kingdom Metazoa; phylum Chordata; class Amphibia; order Anura; family Ranidae; genus Lithobates; species Lithobates pipiens. Next base: position 597,812,311 of record NW_027507903.1, read on the forward strand.
CAGTGTCCAGGGGTCAATATTGGGTAGGGCAGTACCCAGGTGTCAGTAGTAGGTAGGGCAGTACCTAGGGGTCAGTGGTAGGTAGGGAAGTACCCAGGTGTCAGTAGTAGGTAGGGCAGTACCTAGGGGTCAGTGGTATGTAGGGAAGTACCCAGGGGTCAGTAGTAGGTAGGGCAGTACCCAGGGGTCAATAGTAGGTAAGGCAGTAGCCAGGAGTCAGTAGTAGTTATGGCAGTGTACAGGGGGCAGAAGAGCATGGTAAAGGAGGGTTTAGGGGAATGCAAGAGTGCATACCGTATGGGGTCTCAGGAGGGCATGGTACAGGGGGAGGAGGGCCAGTGAACATAGTGTGCTTGCTATGCAGTCCAGCAATGTGCACAAGAACATCGGCTCTCTGGGGACTCTGCCACCTCCTCCCATTGGTTCCCACTGCTGACAATCACAGCCAGTGAGCCAATGAGGCGAGATAAATGGGGTGGCGCTAAGTCACAGCTCTGTATGTGAATGGACAGGCAAAGCAGCTGCTTGGGAGTGAGCCTGCTCGGGTGCTCTTGCTGTGGGAGCACCCGGCAAGAGGGAGGAGCCAGGAGTAGTGGCGGGGGACCCCGAGAAGAGGCGGCTCATGGCAGCTCTGTGCAAAACCATTACAGAGAAGGCAAGTATAATGTTCTTTTTTTTTTTTTTATTGTCTTTAACAGCTTAGCGCCAGCCACATGCAAATAAGCGGCCTCTCTGTAGCCGGGCCTTGGCGCCGCATATTTCTGTGCATTACTGCTAACAGCGCTGTGCCAAGAGCCTGCACCCTGCTTGCTCCTGGCACAGTTACCAGCGGCTGATGGAAAACTCACGATCGCTCCTTGCAATTGGGAGATTTCAGATCATGCGACAGCCAATCATGGCGGTCACATGACCTTAAGCCCCCACCTCCCGGCATGTAAAACCCTTTAAAGGGGTCGGCACCCGTTGGCTCTAAGGGGTTGATGTTACTTAAAGTTTTTTGTTTTTCTTTTTCAGTTTAGGCTCGGTTTACATTGGTGTGATGTGGGAAACCCCCACGAATCCTGTGCGGGCTCCCACATCGCACCTGAATCCGCGACCTACTGCGGATGCCAATGTAAAGCTAATGACACCCCCCAGATCGGTTCACAGTGCAAACTGTAAAATATTACAGGAATCAGATTGCATGGATGTGGACACCCATCCCATCCGATTTCAGTGCGGACCAAAAAAAAAGGTTCTGCCCCCAGAGAGCCTCCCCCTGGCATCAGGGTCCCCAGAGAGCTTCCTCCCTACATAAGGGTCCCCAGAGAGCCCCCCTTACATCAGGGTCCCCAGAGAGCCTCCTCCCTACATCAGGGTCCCTGGAGAGCTTCCTCCCTACACCAGGGTCCCCAGAGAAGCCCCCCTTACATCAGGGTCCCCCCTTAAATCAGGGTCCCCAGAGATCCCCCCTTACATCAGGGTCCCCAGAGATCCCCCCTTACATCAGGGTCTCCAGAGAGCTTCCTCCCTACATCAGGGTCCCCAGAGAGCCCCCCTTACATCAGGGTCCCCAAAGAGCCTCCTCCTTGCATCAGATTCCCCAGAGAGCTTCCTCCCTACATCAGGATCCCCAGAGAGCCCCCCTTACATCAGGGTTCCCAGAGAGCCTCCTCCCTACATCAGGGTGCCCAGAGAGCCCCCCTCACATCAGGGTTCCCAGAGAGCCTCCTCCCTACATCAGGATCCCCAGAGAGCCCCTCCTTACACCAGGGTCCCCAGAGAGCCCCTTACATCAGGATCCCCAGAGAGCCCCTCCTTACACCAGGGTCCCCAGAGAGCCCTCCTTACATCAGTGCCCCCAGAGAGCTTCCCCCTTGCATCAGGGTCCCCAGAGAGCCTCCCCTCCCCTTGGGGACCCCTGTAGAGACTCAGGGCTATAGCCCCAAAAGCCACCCCTAGCAACGCCACTGCCTCCCTGAAATGTTTTTGCAGGTTGTGATGTCTGGGCTAAGTACATCAAACGTATTATTTGAAGGAAGATCCTTTAACGTCATTTTATGCCTTTGATTTTATTTTACATCACATGGGGGACAAAAGCATAGCTCCCAACTGTCCCTGATTTGGAGCAATGTCCCTCTGTCCCTCATTCCTCCTCATTTTTGTCTGATCTATATAGATGTATAGAAAATTCACTTTTTATCTATCAAAGAGTATTTTCTAGTGCTAAACCTTTCATCCAAATTATAAATTGCTACATTTGTAAATGTCAAAAGCCAATATAAAGGAATAGTAGAGGTAAAAAAAAAAAAAAAAAATCACTGGTGGGTTTAACCAATCATATTTCTTTGGTACCATTCTCCTTTATGGGGGCGTGGCAAGGTGTGTGTTCTATGCCACAAAAGGGAAAGGGGGGACTTTTGGACTTTATAGGCACTGGTACAAAAGACTGATTGAATTGATTAAAAAGATATCATTTTACTTACAAAAAACATATATTACATAGATATATAATTAAAAACAAAAACGGAACAAGTCATATATACTCCAACATTTATCAGCAGAAGATGTTACCATTATTTCTATAGTCATTCGATCATATATGACTCAATAATATCTTCATTTACTAGATAACCTCAGTTTTATATTGTAGACGACAAGATGGTAAAACATCAAAGTTGGTAAAATGCTGATACTGACTTCATGCCCGACATGTTTCGCGTAATAAACGCTTCCTCTGGGGCTCAATTGTCACTAATTCTTAAAAGCAAGAAAAAAAAAGGAACAAAAAGATTATTTATTTGTAAGATACAATAGAGATTGTTATTACAGGGCCACAGATTTTTTCATATATATATATATATATATATATATAAGTCTGAACAGACTGAATTAGAGATGACGCGGGAGTACGCAGTATAATACACCCTATATAGGGCACTGTGGGGGGCACACAAAATATCGTAAAAAGTTTATAATAATGATCGAATTACCCTTTTTGTGAAGTAGGAGGACATATCCACGTGCGAAGACTCACTAATTGATTTTAATTATTCCACCCGAGCTGAAAGGATTTACGTATATATATTTATGTCAAATTGGAAAAAAATACTTTCAAAGTATAATATTTCCTAAATAACTAAAAAACGTATATGATTGGACAGTAATAATGGACTTAAAGTGGGAGTTTTTCAAACGTATAATAAAGAAGGACACTTTGCAGTAAGTGTATATATATATTATCACAAGGTTTTTTTTTAAGGACGCGGCACTTTTTGTAAAAAACTCTTTTAAAAGCGGGGTTCCACCCTAAAGTGGAACTTCCGGTGATCGGAACCCTCCGGTGTCACAATTGGCACCTTTCAGGGAGGTGGAGATACCTGTCAAAGACAGGTATTTACACCCACTTCCGGGCATAGACTCCCACGGGAGTCTATGCCTCTTCCTGTCCCTGCGCGCTGTCTGCTGGGACACACACGGATCCCAGGGACAGCGCAGACAATTCCTATTGCGCTGCGAGACTCGCGCATGCGCAGTAGGGAACCGGGAAGTGAAGCCGCAGAGCTTCACTTCCTGATTCCCTTACCTAGAATGGTGACGACAGCAGCCGAGAGCCGAGCGATCGATTGGCCTCGGCTGCCGGCATCGCTGGAACCCGGGACAGGTGAGTGTCCATTTATTAAAAGTCAGCAGCTGTAGTATTTGTAGCTGCTGGCTTTTAATATTTTTTTCCACAATGCAGTCCCGCTTTAAGGTATTTCCACCATACCACTAGGTGTATTGATATACCCATTTCATACTCTCCTTTCTTTCTCTGTGTGTCCTATGTCTGCATACTTTTACTGATAGGTGTCCCTCATTTCCATTCATTTTTGGTGTGTGTTTATATATATATATATATATATATATATATATATATATATATTCTGCACTAGAGTTCCGCTTTGACCTTCAAATTGCCCCCCAACTCCTGCAATCCCCGGATCAGTAATCAGAGGAGTACTCGGCTTTCTGAGAACACCCATTGTACACACTCCTCTCCTCTCCTCTCCCTGCAATCAGCTCAGTCACGCGACCCGCACCGCCGTCATGTGATCTCCTCCCCCTTCTTTTTTTTTGCCCTCACTCATCATGGAGTTCTGTTGCCTCCGCCCTTCTTCCGTCTCCCCCAGCCAATGAAGGCGCGGCCCGAGTCAGCTGACCGGTGGGAGTGCGGCTGTCGGTGCTTAGTGTAGTCCCTGGGCTCGGTGTGACCGGTTGGTGTGATGGCTTCTCTACTGTGCTGCGGGCCCAAGCTGGCCGCCTGCGGGATCGTCCTCAGTGTGTGGGGAGTCATTATGCTGGTAAGGACCGGCCACTTCCGGTGTCCTTCTATATCAGGATACATTATATATATTATCTATAGAGGAAGGGGGTGTACGTGTGTGACATGTATATGGGATGGGAGGGCTCTGATCTCTGTAGTGTGTCATTTATTTATACAGTGTATATGGAAGGGGGGCTTATCTCTTCTCTTTTATTGATATATATATATATATATATATATATATATCATTTTTTTTTCCTTCTCTCAAAAGATATATATATATTTAATTACAGATATCCTACATAGGGGGGGGGGGGGGTCTATCTTTGTATAGAATACTTTGACACACACTAATTAAAATATAATATATATGCACACACACAAAGATAGACCCCCCCCCCCCCCATTTATGATATCTGTGTAAAAATAAAAATAAAAAAAAATATATATATATTTTATACAGATATCATAAATGGGGGGGGGGGGGGGTGTCTATCTTTGTGTGTGTGTGTGTGTGTATGTATATATATATATAATAATTTTTAGTGTGTGTGTGTGTGTGTGTGTGTCAAAATATACAAAGATAGACCCCCCCCACCATGTATTATATCTGTAATTAATATATATATCTTTTGAGAGAGGGATATCCCCCCCCCCCTCTTCTTTCTCTCTATGGACTAGCTTTTTAGAGGGGGGGGGAAAAAAAAAAAAATATATATATATATATATATATATATATACACGCTTGTGTGTGTGTATATAAACATGAAACATTTTTCTCTCTAAAAAGAGATCTCTACATGGGTCTATCTCTTTTGAATATATAATATTATTATTATTATTATAACTTTTTTTTATATATTACAGAGATCATACATGGGGGGGGGGTGTCTATCTTTGTATGTTGAGAGATAGAGATGTATATATTTCAGCCCCCTCCTCCCATATATACTGTATGTATGCAAAACAATTGTCATCCCTCTTCAGACAGTAAGCGCACGTGTGTGTGTGTGTGTGTGTGTGTGTGTGTGTGTGTGTGTGTGTGTGTGTGTGTGTGTATATGTATATATATATATATATATATATATATATATATATATATATATATATATATATATATATATATATATAGGGATCAGTTATTGTACATACAGTATCTATGGGGGGAGGGGAGGGTCTTCCTCTGCAATTCTCTCCTACAGCAGTTGAACATCTCACCAGCTCCTTCCAGGTGTCGGGCTGTGGCCATCTCCATTGGCCGGCATTGAATGATGTCACTCCCACACATGCTCAGGACTGTGGTCACCCCCCCCCCGCACATGGGCGCTGTGCTGGAATGTAAAGTGATCGGGGTTCGCACAGCGCAGTATACATTGCAGGGTAGACTGTCAGCAGGCAGGTAAGTTTATGTCCCTGCAGAAAAGGCTCTGCCTGCTTTAGTTTCACTTTAAAGCGGGGTTCCACCCTAAAGTGGAACCTCCGCTGATTGGATCCCTCCCCCCCCTCCGGTGTCACAATTGGCACCTTACAGGGGGGAGGGGGGTGGAGATACCTGTCAAAGACAGGTATTTACACCCACTTCCGGGCATAGACTCCCGTGGGAGTCTACGCCATTTCCTGCCCTGCCGCGCTGTCTGCTGGGACACACACGGGTCCCAGTGACAGCGCGGAGATTTCCTATTGCGCTGCGTGACTCGCGCATGCGCAGTAGGGAACCGGGAAGTGAAGCCGATTCGCTTCACTTCCTGTTTTCCTCACCTAGAATGGTGGCGGCAGCAGCCGAGAGCCGAGCGATCGATCGGCCTCGGCTGCCGGCATCGCTGGACCCCGGGACAGGTGAGTGTCCATTTATTAAAAGTCAGCAGCTGTAGTATTTATAGCTGCTGGCTTTTAATATTTTTTTTTTGGTGGAATCCCTCTTTAAGGTGAGGCCTCATTTGCGTATCTGAAATCGCAGGCGGAATCGTGTGATTCTGCCCAGATTGCACTATAATTACGTCTGAATGTACTTTTTGGCGCCGTGTGTTCTTTATGGCACCTTAAACGCTGTAAGCAGATTCACCTTTTGACGCTCTTAGAGCTGCTTTGGTGATGCACAGAAATTCACTAAAATTGTGGCAAAAAAAAAACACAATCCGGAATGCGTCTTCCCTGTTAGTGACGTGTGAATGGAGGGTGTAGATTGGTGGAGTTTCTAGTCCGTCTTGTACTGGAGGGGACGGGGGGAAGTGAATCATTCTGTCATTTCATCCCCACTTCCCTTTTCCAGGCAAAGCCGTCATCTGACCCCAATAACTTCCCCAAAATGTCTGCAGGCAATGAAGATCGCGCATTCTGACACCTACAACCAGTCCTGAGTGTTAGATGTGTCCTCGTCCTGTCTGTCCTAGAGCAGGGTACCTGTGTGAGAAGCCTTCGGTGGAAGCTGGTAACAATGGCTTCTTGGTCTACCTGCTAGCTTTGAGGAAGGCATGGCACACAGGTTTATAGCACCGTGCACAATCCCTGCACTGCCATGCATTGAATACTGGCTGTGCCCGCAACAGAGACCACCGTATGAAGCCACATTGTTTATGTTGAGATATCAGGGGTCTTAACAGACCTCTGACATCTCCCATTTGAGACAGGGAAAGGGACTAGGGACACAGATTCCCCAGTCCCTTTCTCTGTAGCCTCCGCTGCACTGATAATGAATGGAGAGAAGACAGCCGCTCCTCTCCATTCATTAACTGAGACATCATAATCACAGGAGGTTACAATGTTTGTTATGTGAATGGACAGAGTCAGTGATCGCTGACTCTGTCCATTCAGAAAACGAAGGAGTCGGGTTTACCGGCTCCTACCTCCACTCTCCATCCTGAGATACCGAGGGGGGCGGCAGCATGGAGGGGGAGGAGAGAGGGGGACACCCGCAGGGAGGAGAGAGGGGGACACCCGCAGGGAGGAGAGAGGGGGACACCCGCAGGGAGGAGAGAGGGGGACACCCGCAGGGAGGAGAGAGGGGGACACCCGCAGGGAGGAGAGAGGGGGACACCCGCAGGGAGGAGAGAGGGGGACACCCGCAGGGAGTAGCATGGAGGGGGACAGGGAGCAGCATGGAGGGGGACAGAAGCACGGAGGAGAGCGGGGGACACGGAGGAGAGCGGGGGACAGAAGCACGGAGGAGAGCGGGGGACACGGAGAAGAGCGGGGGACACGGAGAAGAGAGGGGGACAGAAGCACGGAGGAGAGCGGGGGACACGGAGAAGAGAGGGGGGACAGAAGCACGGAGAAGAGAGGGGGACAGAAGCACGGAGAAGAGCGGGGGACACGGAGAAGAGAGGGGGACAGAAGCACAGAGGAGAGGGGGACAGAAGCACGGAGGAGAGCGGGGGACACGGAGATGAGAGGGGGACAGAAGCACGGAGGAGAGGGGGACAGAAGCACGGAGGAGAGCGGGGGACACGGAGAAGAGAGGGGGACAGAAGCACGGTGGAGAGCGGGGGACACGGAGAAGAGAGGGGGACAGTAGCACGGAGGAGAGCGGGGGACAGAAGCACGGAGGAGAGGGGGACAGGAGCATGGAGGAGAGCGGGGGACAGGAGCACGGAGGAGAGCGGGGGACAGGAGCACGGAGGAGAGCGGGGGACAGGAGCACGGAGGAGAGCGGGGGACAGGAGCACGGAGGAGAGCGGGGGACAGGAGCACGGAGGAGAGCGGGGGACAGGAGCACGGAGGAGAGCGGGGGACACGGAGGAGAGCGGGGGACAGGAGCACGGAGGAGAGCGGGGGACAGGAGCACGGAGGAGAGCGGGGGACAGGAGCACGGAGGAGAGCGGGGGACACGGAGAAGAGAGGGGGACACGGAGAAGAGAGGGGGACAGAAGCACGGAGGAGCATGGAGGGGGACGGATGGAGACTGGAGGAGGATAGGGGACAGTCAGCAGTGATCGTGTGTGGGAGAGAAGCACCACGCTGAAAGCCGCGGTGGGGGGTGAATTGGCCTGCAACTCGCAACGTGTGACGCATCAACGCCTTTAACGCACGTTGACATATTTTCGTAGTCGACATAATCGATTATGCTGACTCGTTGTGGCAGCTCTACAGTTTACCAATCGTTAGGCTGCATTCACACCTAGGCGTTCCGGAAACGTGGGTGGAAATCTGCTAAAAACGCAGCGAGGTGCACAGTGGGCTTGTGGTTCCATCATTTCTTAGTCCATACATCCGGAAAAGAGGTTGACCACTCTCCAAAAGTCAAAGAAATCCAAACTTGGTAAAAATCCATAAAATTATGACATCCCGTGTTCCCAAATGCAGCGGGACAGCAGATGTTAACGCGTTTCATGCAGCTAGTGCTTAACCATCAGTTACGGGTAGCTGTGTGAAACGCATTAACATCTGATATATATATATATATATATAATTTTTTTTTTTTTTTCATATAGAACTGTACTATATTCAACTTTTATATTAATGTGTTGAATTTATTTTTGGCCGATGGGCTGCTTTCGTACTGAGCTGTTTTTAAAGTGCTTTTGCATTAAAAAAAAAAAAAACGCTCCCTTTTAAACTCAATGTATGTCTTCACACTGGTCTGTTAACACTGCGGTGTTAAAAATCCTGCTTGTGGGATTTTTGGTGCATATTTGGTCAGTTTATAAAAAAATAAAAAATGCACCTCTCCTTTAAAAATGCATTGAAAACGTGACAAAAATGCTCCCGTGATGCGTTTTTTGAGTCATATGACCTATATAGTGTGGCAAAATTGCGTGTGTTTTTCGGTGGACACTATTGCCACCTTCTTTTCTAGCGGCTAAGACCCCTTTCACACCACACCGCCCATAGCGTCGGCGGTAAAACGCTGCAATTTCTAGCGGCATTTTACCGCCGGATTTGCGGCACATTTCGGCCGCTAGCGGGGCGCTATTTATTTTATTTTCTATTTATCTATTATATTATATAATTTTTTTTTTTTTTTTTCAAATTTTTATATATACAGACTTATGCAGCCACTGCAGCTTGTAAGATTCAGTATATAAAAAGTGTTCTTTGCTTTAGACAGACTTGCTGGTTTGTCAGGACGGGATTATTTGGAGGATGTTGGTTGTAGACGCAGTGTTATGGGGGAGGGGATGTAGGTGTGTATACAGTAAGCAGCCTGTGTGTACACACAAACACCGCCTGCTGGTCACACACAGGAAGGGGGCGCTACGCTCCGGTTTGGACCGGTAGGAGAGCAAATCAGGGCAGTTTACTGACCAGGGAAAGGTTGTTGTACCCAAAACAGATTTGCTTGTCACGTGAACCTTCTTATTGAAGGAAGAATCCAGTGAGCAGCAACATTGATGAAAATATATAAATTACACATACATATGTCAAGTTTCTCCACCCCAAACTCGCTCATCCATGTCTTTATGGAAGAGCCCTTTCACACTGAGGCAGTGTTCAGGGGTTTTAGCTTTCACACTGGGGCGGTGCGCTTGCGGGATGTTAGAAAAAGTCCTGCAAGTAGCGTCTTTGAGGCGGTTTGGAAGCGCTCTATACACGGCTCCCAAAATGCCCCTGCTCATTGCAATGAATGGGCAGTGCTTCGGAAGTGCCACAACACGGGTGTTTTTAACTCTTTGTTTGGCCTCTAGTGGGAGTTGAAAGCACCCCACTGAAAAGCATAGCTCAAAGGGGTTGTAAAGTAAATTTTATTTATTTATTTTTTTATATATCAAAAATGTTATACTTACCTCCACTGTGCAGCTCGTTTTGCACAGAGTGGCTCCAAACCTGCTCTTCTGGGGTCCCTCGGCAGCTGTCTCAGCTCCTCCCCGCAAGGACTCTACAACTTCATGTGAGCTCCCTTGCATGATGTGGAGTGCTTGCGGGCGCGCTCTCGTGATGCAGCTGGCGGCTATAGCCGCTCGCTGTATCACTTGGCCATGCGTGTGTCTCCTCCCCCCCCCCTCGGCGTGCCGCGTCATTGGATGTGATTGACAGCAGCGTGAGCCAATGGCTGCGTTGCTGTCAATCCATCCACTGTAACCATCCACTGTAACCAATCGGCAGCCAGGCTGATCGGCGAAGAGGATGTCGGGGACGAGCGCGGGACTTTCGAGGGGTCAGGTAAGTATAACAGGGGGGCTGGGGGGGGGGGGGTCGGTATTGTCATATGGTTTTTATCCTTCATGCATTAAGGTGAAAAAACTTTAAACTTTTACAGCTGCTTTAAACAGCACTAAATCGCCACTAAAATGAGCAGCACTTTAGTGCTAAAGCACAGGCGGCCCCAGTGTGAAAGGGGGTCTTAAAGTGGTTGTAGTGGCAGAAGGTGCATTCTATGCATTAAGATATAAAAAAAACGTTCTGTGTGTAGCAGCCCCCCCCCCCCCCCCCCAATACTTACCTATGGACAGAGATGGGACCCAAGTCCCTCGGCCATCCAGGACTCTTCTTCCTGATTTGGCTAACTGACTTAATTTGCCAAATCAGGGGAGAGAGGGGGTAGGGGGGGGGCTGAACAGTCGCTCTGTGTCTGAGTGGACACAGGAAGCTGAAGCTCGGCTTAGGGGGACCCCATAGAAAGCTGTTTGGGCACTCGACAGGGGGAGGGGCCAGAAGTGCACAAGAGGGACCCGAGAAGAGGAGGAGCTGGGCTGCTCTGTGCAAATCCACTGCAACAGAAGAGGTAAGTATAACATGTTTGCTATTTAAAAAAGTGTGTGTGTGTGTGTGTGTGTGTGTGTGTGTGTGTGTGTGTGTGTGTGTGTGTGTGTGTAAAAAAATATATTTATATATTTATTCGTGGCAAAATCAGGTGTGCAAGGAACATAAAACAGACTGTATCCTTTCCAGGAGCCTGACATGCTTTGTTTCTCATCACTTACACATGGACATGCTTTTATATTGCAGGTCTTGTTGGGAATTTTCTTTAACATCCACTCTGCCGTTCTCATTGAGGACGTCCCATTCAGTGAAAGCGATCTCTTCGAGGAGTAAGTATAGAACGACTCCATGTCTGAGCAATAAAAAGAGAGAAGGTTTTTTTTGTTTTAGTACGGTTGTGATTAATCTCTCGCTCCTCTCCTACAGCCAAACCCCTCCCAAGAAGATGTACGCCCTGTACGAGCAAGTCTCCTACAATTGCTTCATCGCCGCGGCCATCTACGTGGTGGTGGGCGGCTGGTCTTTCTGCCAGGTGCGGTTGAACAAGAGGAATGAGTACATGGTTCGCTGAGCGTGCCGCCGCTGTGTCTCCCTTCTGTAACCCCCCCACCCCAGACCAGACCATTCATCGGCTCACTCGGAGGAGCGTTACCACAAAGCTGCACAGATTACATATACTTAAAGGGTCAGTCCACTCGAATATCTAACATTTTTGGTACTGGTGGACTGAATCGCACACTGGCTTCTTCATAATGAGATCTGCTGGGTTCTTGGCTCATGTGCTGTAGTCATTGTGAGGGGTGAGACTCTTTATAGCAAGAGAGGCTGAGGATCCGGAGGATCTCCGTGCCGCAGAAGCCGGTTTGGTGAACTCGGTCCATCAGTCTTCAAATTCTGTTCAGGGTGGACTTGGCCTCTTAAAATAATAAATAATTTGTCTTCACTGACGTTTTCCTGTCAATGTGTCTTTAGACCATTTCAGTGAAATACAGTCTGAAGCCCCTGCCAACCAGCACCAAGAATCCTGTCTTCAGGCTGTTGAGACCTTTTTTAGTTCTGTATTTTATTTCTGATATTAGTCATATTTTAGAGACTGTACATTGTTGTCTGTATGGTGGGGGGGTGACATCAGGAGGGAGTCTATCCGTTCTGAAGACTCCATGTGAAGGCCTCCACCTTGGGTGAACCTCTTTTACATTACCAAGATACCTGAGCAATGAAACCTTGACTTGTATGTATATTTATGTGATACACTGGGACCAGCGGAGACCTCTCCTCCTTACCCCTGCACCTTCTTGTTCTGGGATCTGTTATTTATGATTGTTAAATAAAGTAATGAGTTGTGTGATCTTTGTCTTCATAGTCCATTGCTCAGCAATCTCTTCCTAAATCCCTGCTTCCCATAGATCAGCGTTTCCCAACTCCAGTCCTCAAGGTGCCCAAACAGGTCATGTTTTCAGGATTTCCCTCAGATGACACGGCTGGGGTAATTACTAATGCTGGCCATACACGGGCCGAATTTCTAAAGAACTTTCTTTTGAAAATCAGAGAATCTGTGCGTTTTGTGATCCAATGGTGTCGCCATTGATTTCGAAATTCGTCCAACCAAACCTTCAATTTCACCTCCATGTTCCTACAGAAAAGAATTTTCGTGGCTGGGAATCTTCTTTTCTCTCTGGGAATTTTCTTTTCTTGCAGATGTGCATTTCTTTTTCGATTTACATTTCTCGCACGGTTCTCCCATCATTGATTAGAAAATCGTTAGTTTTTTCAAAAATTTGCCAACATGTCCGATTATTAAAATTTGATGGCCGCACGAAAATCGTCCGTTGCCGCCGTCCACTAATGGTGCGTAATTCGTACGAAAATTCTTAGATAAGATTTTTTTTTTTTAAAGAAAGTTCTTTCGAAATTCAACCCGTGTATGGCCAGCATTAGGCAGTGAAACTGATCAAATCACCTGTGTAGACGAATGGAGAGCCTGAAAACATGACCTGCGGGGGGCGCCTCGAGGACTGGAATTGAGAAACACTGGCACAGATAAATTACACACTAATAACATATGCATTAAAGGGTAACTACACTTTCGTGGGCGAAAAAATGGCAAATGAAGAAAAATAATATAGCAAATATAATTGTGACGCTAAAAATATTGTAATTGAATGTTATTAAAAATGACCTTTCCTTTTCAATCTGCAGCCGCAGTAATTTTATGAGAATGCATTGCAATATGGCTACCTGGAGTTGTTCTGTACACAGAATGTGTACTGACCACTCCCCAGAAACATGTCCTGCTTATGTGATTGGCTCACTGATTTTCCCAGAAGTCTGCACTAAGATACAAGTCAGATTTCAGGCATCCCCTGCAACACAAATATCATTTTTGGAGAGATACTTTCAATAGGAACACGTCTAAAAGGATGCAGGCCCAGCTACTTTCCTCATTAGTGCTCTGCAGCTGCACACCTGACAATTATAAAACCACTCCCATTAGACCCACTCAGTACAGAGGCACAGACAAACACACAGGAATTTCTTCAGAATAACAAAAGGTAGAAATCTGCAATAAAGGTAGATATAATCCTTGTAATGTACATAGATCACCCAGAGGGGATTTTTTTTTTTCTCAATAAAAGTGGAGTTGCGATTTAACTAGCTGCCACCCACTCACGGTCAAATGGGGCGATCGCCATGTGATTGCTTGTGTCCAATCACAGCCGGTCACATGTAAACACGGAGATGCCAGTAATCGGCGCTCCTCGCCTCACACTGACAGGATGTGTGGCTAGGAGAGTTGATCAGCGTCATCTCCACGCAGGGGAACATCTAGGATTGTAATCAGGGCACTGATCATCATATAGCAATATGGTGTTGCCAATCTGCCCACCAGTGGCAGCAATTGGTGCCCATTAGCAATGCCAATCAGTGCTGCCCATCACTGCTGTTGATCAATGCCTATTAGTGCCACCCCATCAATGCCCACCAGTTAAGCCCATTAGTGCCGCCTCATCAGCGCACAACAGTGAACGTGAAAAATTACTTGGTTACAACATTTACTGATGTAAAAAAACGATTTTTTTTTTTTTTTAATTTTTGGTCCTTTTTTACAAAAAAAAAAAAGTAAAAATAAAAAACCCAGCAGTGATTAAATACTAACAAAAGAAAGTGTGAAGAAAATGAAAAAAAAATTGGGTACCGTGTAGCATGACACGCACGCGCGAATGTCATGCAAAGTGGGACACCGCTGAAAAATGGCTGGGGCAGGAAGGGGGTGTAAGTGCCCTGTAGGCAAGTGGTTAAATATTTGGCTAGGTTGTTAGCTTCATGCACACTTCTCACTTTTTTTTTAATTTTGCATAGAGAGGGTTAGAACCCTCTGTCCATAGGGTTTTTTTTTTTCTTCTCCCTGCCATCTGTGTACCCATTGGCTATATTTCCCTTCACTTCCTGTCTCATAACCAAAACAGGAAGTGGGAGTACCGGTCTGTGTACACATACAAAGAAAATGAATGCAGCCACCACATCTAATGATTAGTAAGTTGCAATATTTTACATTTCTGGTTTTGTGTTTTAATATCGCTTTCAATTTCTGTCCCAGAGACAAGACAGGAAGTAATAGTTTGTTATACATTTCCCGGCCATTTTGCAGTGCGGTGAGTTGGCAATTAGGCAACACCTGTACCCAAATTAATTTTTGATTCTTTTTTTGGGGGACAGATGGAACTTTCTTTTGGTGGTTATTAACAGTAATAAAGCCAAAAGCAAACGTGTATTATATTGCAGCTTACCAATTCTTGGCTGTGATGGCTGCATTCGTTTTCTGTTTTTAGACTTCCTTCTCTTTTTGTCTGGTCATCCAGCCAGCAAGTCTGTTCATTTTCTTTGTACTGAATGTATCAGTTTACATGGATGAGACAAACCATTTAATGCTGACAGGGGTGGTTACCCATAAGGTTTCAGCCCCTTAATGACCAGGCCATTTTTTGAGATGCGGCACTGCGTTGATTTAACTGACAATTGCGCGGTTGTGTGACGCTGCACCAAAAAAAGTTTCGGGTCCTTTTTTTTTTATTTTTTTTTTCTTTCCCACAAATAGCGCTTTTCTTTTGGCGGTATTTGATCACCTCTGCGGTTAAAATTTTTTTTTGCTCTATAAACAAAAAAAAGCGACAATTTTAATAAAAATGTACATATATTATAATACATATCCAATAAAAAAACAAAGTAAAAAAAAAATTAAAATGTCTTTTGTCAATTTAGGCCAAAATGAATTCTGCTACATATTTTTGGTTAAAAAAAAAATCCCAATAAGCGTATATTGATTTGTTTGCGCAAAAGTTATGGCATCTACAAAATAGGGTATAGATTTATGGACGTTTTGTTTTTACTGGTAATGGTGGCGATCAGTGATTTTTAGCAGGACTGCGACGGACAAATCTGACACTTTTTTTTTTTTTTTTTTTTTTTTTTGTGACCAGTGACACTAATACAGTGATCAGTGCTAAAAATATGCACTGTCACTATACTAATGACACTGAGAGGGAAGGGGTTAACGTCAGGGTTGATCAAAGGGTTAAATGTATCCCTGGGGCAGTGATGGTGAACCTTGATACCCCATGATGCTCAACTACAGTGCAGGAGCATCATGGGAAATGTAGTTCCAAAAAATATCTGGAGTGCCAAGGTTCGCCATCACTGCCCCAGGGGTTCTTGTTCTTACTTAGCAAGATGTTCTCCCCTGTCAGACCGGCGATCTGCCTTGTTTACATAGGCAGTTCTCAGTTCTTACTCTCTGGGGAACAATTGTGGATGGCCGACAGACATCGTGCCTGCTGATTGGCTCCCCCTCTGTCCAATTAGCACGTGTGTGCCCCCAGAGGCTACAGCACAAAGTGATGTACAGGTACGTCGTTTCACACAGCCGAGCCGCAGCAAATGTGCGGAAGGCGGTCCGGAAGTGGTTAAAATGGTCAGCTTTTATTTATTCATTCATGTAAAACCTTTTATCCCAAGGGGATGAACACAAAAAAAGTGTTTGCTGTAGTTGATTATAAACTGGGAGTTCGACTTCATCTTGTTAGTATATCTAAATCTGCTAATGCATCTCACTCACCCCCCCCAGACTGGCAGGACTGCTGTGCCCCCCTGTGTTCATTCCTCCAGAGTTGTGTGCCAGGAGGTGTTATACTGTCCAGATCACCGGGTGAACTCAAAGACTGTGAAAAAAAAAGCCAAAGAAAACGAATGCAGCCGCCACATTTTACTGATTGGCATGCTGCAATATATTGCATTTTGGGTTTAGGTTTTAGTACCGCTTTCACTTCCTGTCCCAAAACAGGAAGTGAGAGTACCCGTCTGTTATCTGTTGTACATTTCCAGGCTGTTTTTCAGCGCTGTGATAGTTTGACAATAACTTGGTCATGCAACACTGTTACCCAAATGAATTGTCATTATTTTTTGGGGAGACGGGTAAAGCTTTCTTTTGGTGGTATTTAACAACCATTGTTTATTTTTATTGTATAAAGGTAAAAAAAAAAAAAAAAAAGTAGTAGTTTCTTTTTCATTTGTGATCGCCCCTATTTGGTAATCACAAGACATAGAGCCACTCTGATTGGCTCAGTGCACTATGCCTAGGATCTGCCTAGTGCACTATGCCTAGGAGGTGATCACTTGTATTGTGTTGGCACCCACAAGTTGGAAATGGAGCCCCTTAAAAAAAAAAAAAAAAAGTGCAGCAAAATACCCCATCCACCCTATCTCAACCTTCAGTGTAGGCAAGTGCTTTAACCACTTACCGCCCATCAAAATGACGTCAGAAAATTGGTTTGCGATATCCTGACCGACGTATTTCAGGATATCAAGCCGCGGCGCGGAGGGCGCGCATTGCGGCGATCGTTGTTGCGGCGTGTCACTCTGACACACCACAACTCCGATCTAGGTAAAGAGTCTGACAGAGACTCTTTACCATGTAATCAGCCGCGTCCAATCACGGCTCATCGCGATGTAAACTGGAAGAGCCGCTGATTGGCTTTTCCTCACTCGCGTCTGACAGACGCGAGCCGATCAGCTGCTCTCCTGACGGGGGGGTCTGTGCTGATTGTTTATAAGCGCAGCCCCCCCCCCCCGACACACGCCCAAGACCATCAGGTATGCCACCTTAGACCACCAGGGAAATGCCAATCGCTGCCAAAGAAAAATGCCTGCCAGTGATGCCAGATAAATCTACCAGTGCTGTTTATTGGTGCCACCTTATCAGTGCAGCCTATCAGGGCCCATCAGTGAATGAGAAAACATACTTATTTACAAAATTTTATAAAGAATTTTTAATTTTGTTTCAAAATTTTCAGTCTTTTTTTTTATTCGTTTAGCAAAAAATAAAAACCGCAGAGGTGATCAAATACCACCAAAAGAATCAAAAGAAAAGATTTCATTAGTGCCTCCTCATCTGTGCCCGTCAGTGAAGGAGAAAACATACCGTATTTATTGGCGTATAACCCGCACCCCAACTTTAGGAGGGAAGTTTAACCACTTACCGACCAGCGCACACCGATGTACGTCCTATTTTTGAAGAGGGATATCTCGGTAACGGCAGCAGCTGCTGCCACAATCCATCCCTTCAGGCAGCGGTCGGCTGTACAATAACGGTGGTCTCCGCGGCGGATTTGCCGCAAGATCACCGCTATCGGTGGCGGGAGAGGTGCCACCACCCCCTCCCGCACCTTCCGCCGCTTACCGGAGCCGTCGGTAGCAGCGGAGGCGATCGGGTCCTTTCACTAGCTGGGTATGGAGACGAGTGAGGCTAAGATGGCCCCCACTCGTCTCTATGCCATAGGAGAGCGGAAGCGACGTCAAAACGTCACTTCCGCCCATACCTCTTAAAGGTATATTTTTTTTAAATGTCATTTTTTCTTTTTTTTCTTTTTCTTTTTTTTTTTTTTTTTGTTGCATTTTAGTTCAAATATGAGATCTGAGGACTTTTTGACCCCAGATCTCATATTTAAGAGGACCTGTCATGCTTTTTTCTATTACAAGGGATGTTTACATTTTTTTTTTAAAACAGTGTAAAAATAAATAAAATCAATTAAAATAAATAATAATAAAAAAAAAAGGTTTTTAAAAACACCCCGTCACGACGAGCTTGCGCACAGAAGCGAGCGCATACGTGAGTAGCGCCCGCATATGAAAACGGTGGTCAAACCACACATGTGACATATCGCCATGATCGGTAGAGTGAGAGCAATAATTCTAGCCCTAGACCTCCTTTGTAACGCAAAAAATGCAACCTGTAGAATTTTTTAAATGTCGCTTATGGAGATTTTTGAGGCTAAAAGTTTGACGCCATTCCACGAGCGGGTGCAATTTTGAAGCGTGACATGTTGGGTATCAATTTACTCGGCGTACCATTATCTTTCACAATATAAAAAAAAATTGGGCTAATTTTACTGTTGTCTTATTTTTTTATTCAAAAAAGTGCGCTTGTAAGACCGCTGCGCAAATACGGTGTGAAAAAAAAGTATTTCAATGACCGCCATTTTATTCTCTAGGGTGTTAGAACCCCCAAACATTTTATATTGTTTTTTTTTCTAAGTAATTTTCTAGCAAAAAAAACTGTTTTAAACATGTAAACACCAGATCTGAAAAAGAGGCCTGGTCCTTAAAAGGGAAGTAAACCCTTCCAAACAACTTGGACCTATAGGTAAGCCTAGATTAAGGCTTACCTGTAGGTCCAAGCAATATCTCCTAAACCTATATGGTTTAGGAGATATTTGCCCGAAAATGGGCACCGCTGTCTACGGCGCATGCGCCGTAGACAGCGGCGCGCAGGCGCACTAAATGCGGCAAATCCAAGAATGGATTTGCCAAATTTGTCGACTCCCGTGCGCATGCGCGGGAGTGACGTCATCGCGGCTTCGCCGTATGACAGCAACGGAGCTGCGAGGCGCGACTCCCGTGCGCATGCGCGGGAGTGACGTCATCGCGGTTGCGCTGCTGTCATTGGTCGGAGCTGCGAGACGCCACCAGCAAGATGGACGCGGCGGACTACAGGGATCAGCGGCGACTTCGCTGGCTCCTGTGTCAGGTAAGTGACACATAATGAGCTACTATGCGATGCATAGTAGTCCATTATGCTTTACCTTTGCAGGGAAAAAAAGAGGAAGTAAACCCATCAGGGTTTACTTCCTCTTTAAGTGGTTAAGGAAAAAAACTTACATTTAAATGCCCATCAAGGCAGCCTTGTCAGTGTCATTTGCAGCCTTGTCAGTCACTTGCAGTCTTTTCTGTGGCTTTGCCATTTAAAAATGGTGCCCCCAAGATACAGAGCGGATGTCCTGTGCATCTCGGCGGCGCTCGGTAGTTTTCGGCCGTTCTTGGAAATTTTTGGCTTTTCTTAGCTATTTTCGGCCACACTCGGCCAATCTCGGTGGCTTTTGGCTTTCCGAAAACGGCCGAGTGCGGCCGAAAAATACCCTGAAGCAGCAGAAAGGGTTAAAAATAGTGGGGGATCGGCGTATAATACGCACCCCCAATTTCCCCCTGATATTAGGGGGGAAAAAAGTGCGTGTTATAAGCCGATAAATACGGTACTTATTTACAAACGTTTAGAACAGAAACAAAGAAAAACTTTTTTTTTTTTTTTTTCTAAATTTTCTGTATTTCTTTATTTGTAACGCCAAAAAATAAACCCCCCGCGCAGTGATCAAATACCACTAAAAGAAAGCTCTATTTGTGGGAACAAAATGATAAAAATGTAGTTTGGGTACAGTGTAGCATGACCGTGTAATTGTCATTTAAAAGGTGACAGCGCCTTCCTGGGCAGGAAGGTGCGAAAGTGCCTGGTATTGAAGTGGTTAACAAAAAAAACAAAAAAGGTCCCACCATTGTATAATATTAGAAATTCCCTAGTTGCAGTGTTCACCTCTCAATTCCTCTCTGGTACTCTTCGCCCCAAAGTACCTCTTCTCTGCCACAAGATGTCCTCAGTCTTCTGGGTTGAATGACGCCGGATGAGTGCGTTGTGTTGGGGACCTGCAGGGCGTCACACAGTGCCATGCACTCATAATGATGGAAGGACGGGTACTGATGTAATGCCATTCCCTTGGATAAGAATGATAAAAATACAGAAGGTAAAGGGGATCACTGCAGGGCTGACCCTGAAGCTGGCCTTGAATATGTTATCCTATGACAGATATGGGATATTTAATCAGAAAGGGTGTGTTCAGACAGGGAGCAAATCGGGGCTTTGTGCAGTGCTCAGTCTAATGCCCCATACACACACGGTCAGACATTCTGACACACTCCGTCTGATGGATTTTGGCCCAAACTTGTCTTGCATACACACGGTCGTACAAAGTAGTCGGAAAATCCGATCGTTCAGAACGAGGTGACGTAAACCACGTACGACGGGACTATAAAGATGCCAGTAGCCAATAGCTTTCGTCTCGTATTTTATTCTGAGCATGCGTGGCACTTTGTGTGTCGGAATTGTCTACACACAATTGAAATGTAAATGATCGGATTTCGTTGTCGGAAAACTTTAGATCCAGCTCTCAAACTTTGTGTGTTGGAAATTCCGACGGAAAAAGTCAGATGGAGCCCACACGCGATCAGATTTTCCGACAACACGATCCGATCGCACATTTTCCGTCGGAAAGTCCGACCGTGTGTACAGGGCATATCACTGTGGACTTTCCTAAAGTACACAACCTTTGTAAAAAAAAAAAAAAAAATGTGCTGAGTCCCCTCCATACACACATCAGGATCCCCCCACCCTTCAATGGCTCTGGCCTTCCAGACATACCCATTGCAGGAGCAACATACCATTTAAAGGCTAACTCCAGCCTCCAGAATATTCCCCCTCTGTGCATATTTATCATTAGTGGGGTCACCGGTTCTAGCCGGCAGCACCGATCTGTGTATTGTGACAGTGGTGAAGTCACCCCTCTTTTAGAATAAAATAACTCAGCAGGAAGGATTCCCCATCCACATAAAATATGACAATAGGACTGAGATCAGGCATGTACTGGCCATCGGGACAACCGGGAGTTTCCCGGTGGGCCGATGGCTCAGTGGGCCACTCTGATGTAAGGGGGCTGCTGATGGGACACTGATGTAAGGGGGTGCCGATGGGACACTCTGATGTAAGGGGGCTGCCGATAGGATACTCTGATGTAAGGGGGCTGCTCATGGGACACTGATGTAAGAGGGCTGGTAATGGGACACTCTGATGTAAGGGGGTGCTGATGGGACACTCTGATGTAAGGGGGTGCTGATGGGACACTCTGATTTAAGGAGGCTGGTGATGGGAGACTCTGATGTAAGGGGGTGCAGATGGGACACTCTGTTGTAAGGAGGCTGGTGATGGGAGACTCTGATGTAAGGGGGTGCCGATGGGACACTCTGTTGTAAGGAGGCTGGTGATGGGAGACTCTGATGTAAGGGGGTGCCGATGGGACACTCTGTTGTAAGGAGGCTGGTGATGGGAGACACTGATGTAAGGGGGTGCCGATGGGACACTCTGTTGTAAGAAGGCTGGTGATGGGAGACTCTGTAATGGGGGGGCCGATGGGACACTCTGTTGTAAGAAGGCTGGTGATGGGAGACTCTGATGTAAGGGGGTGCCAATGGGACACTCTGTTGTAAGGAGGCTGGTGATGGGAGACTCTGATGTAAGGGGGTGCCAATGGGACACTCTGTTGTAAGGAGGCTGGTGATGGGAGACTCTGATGTAAGGGGGTGCCAATGGGACACTCTGTTGTAAGGAGGCTGGTGATGGGAGACTCTGATGTAAGGGGGTGCCAATGGGACACTCTGTTGTAAGGAGGCTGGTGATGGGAGACTCTGATGTATGGGGGTGCCAATGGGACACTCTGTTGTAAGGAGGCTGGTGATGGGAGACTCTGATGTAAGGGGATGCTGATGGGACACTCAAAATGTAAGTGGGCCGATCTGGATCAAGTCCAGGGCCAAATTTCTGTCCCAGTCCAGCCCTGACTGAGATGTACAATATACATTTGTCGGTCACTTCATTAGGTACATCTGTTCAATTGCTTGGTAACACAAATTGATAATCAGCCAATCACATGGCAGCAAATGTAGTGAAGACGACTTGCCAAAGTTCAAACCGAGCATCAGAATGGGGAAGAAAGGGGATTTAGGTGACTTTGAACGTGGCATTGTTGTTGGTGCCAGACAAGCTGGTCTGAGTATTTCAAAAACTGCTGATCTACTGGGATTTTCACACACAACCATCTCTCGGGTTTATAGAGAATGGTCCGAAAAAGAGAAAATATCCAGTGAGCGGCAGTTGTGTGGATGAAAATGCCCTGTTGAGGTCAGAGGAGAATGGGCAGACTGTTTCCAGATGATAGAAAGGCAACAGTAACTCAAATAACCCCTCGTTACACCCAAGGTAGGCAGAATACCATCACTGAACGCACAACACATCGAACCTTGAAGCAGATGGGCTACAGCAGCAGAAGACCACACCGAGTGCCACTTCTGTCAGCTAAGAGCAGGAAACAGAGGCTACAATTCACACAGGATCACCAGAAATGGACAATAGAAGATTGGAACGGAACACGTGTCACTATTTATATTGCATTTTTTCACGTCAGATTTATTTTTGATATTGATCATTATTTTTTTTAGCGCTGCACATTTTCCATATATATTTCTGTTTATTTTACACTTTTGTGCTGCCTGCTATTGTGTAGACAGAGCGGTATATTTTGTTATTTATGTCAGAATTTGGTGCAAACAACATGAAAGCATGGATCCATCCTGCCTTGTATCAATGGTTCAGGCTGGTAATGTAATGGTGTGGGGGGGATAATTTATTGGCACACTTTGGGCCCCTTAGTACCAATTGAGCGTCGTTTAAACACCACAACCTACCTGAGTATTGTTGCTGACCATGTCCACCCCTTTATGACTACAGTGTCCCCATCTTCTGATGGCACCTTCCAGCAGGATAACGCACCGTGTCACAAACATCAAATCATCTCACCACTGGACAATGAGGTCACTGTACTCCAATGGCCTCCACACTCACCAGATCTCAATCCAATAGAGCTTCTTTGGGATGTGGTGTAATGGGAGATTCGCATCATGGATGTGCAGCCAACAATCTGCAGCAATTGCGTGATGCTATCATGTCTCTATGGACCAAAATCTCTGAGGAATGTTTCCAACACCTTGTTGAATCTATGCCATGAAGAATAAAGACAAAAGGAGGTCCAACCCGGTACTAGCGAGGTGTACCTAATAAAGTGGCAGTTGCGTGTGCATACACATAGGAAATAATGAAACAAACAGTTAAAGGAGAAGTTTGGGATTCTTAAAAAAAAAAAAAAAACATGCATACCTCCATGTAAAGGGGGCTGAATACAAATGCACACCACACTTTTCACATATTTATTTGTAAAAAAATGTTGAAATCCATTTATCATTTTCCTTCCACTTCACAATCATGTGCCACTTTGTGTTGGCCTATCACATAAGATCCCAATAAATTACATTTACATTTTTAGTTGGAACATGACACAATGTGGAAAATTTCAAGGGGTATGAATACTTTTTCAAAGCACTGTAGATCTGATACTGCATCTGTACTCCCACTGACTCTAAGCCCGAGAATGGAGTGATCACATGACCACTGATCACTCTGTCGGCTCTGAGCGGAGAGCGGTGACTGTCACTCACCGCTCTCCATTCTGCCCCTTCAGCACTCACTGGACCCACAAGGCTGGAAAGGGAGGGGTAGCAGCAGGCTTGGTCTCACAGCCAAGGGCTGAGAGCCTGAGCCAACTGTCACTCAGGCAGCTGGGTGGATCCTGACAATACGGTTGGGATCCTTCAGTGCCTGGAGTGGCTGTGTGACATCAGCCAACAGCGGGCATTAGTAAGTAAGGGCACACTGGTGACCCACATGACACAAGTATGACCAAAAAAAAAAGGCTCTTTTAACTTCTATAGCTTTTGAAAACGATGCAAATTTTGGGCCAGTATGATCTGAACCTCGCTTATGTGGGTGGCCCTGATACAAACCTCCTACTTGGCATCCTTAAAACAAAATGAAAGGAGCTGGACTGAAAATTGTCAGACAAGCAGGGTCTTCATCCAATCAGATGCTGCCGCTGTTTGGGTGTTTTGACAGCTATTGTTGCTGACCTTTAGGAATATAATGGCCACAGAGGAGATCTGTACTGTATAGTGTGGATGGAGGAATGTGTTAGATTCCTGTGTATGGCCAGGAAAAGAGGTTAAACCCTTGTCATTTTGTATTTGTTGCAGTGTGTCCTGTTGGGGAAATTTCTTTTACCTTCTTATCCCAAATATACAACAGGAAGTGAGAGGAGATTTCTCCTCTTTACCCATTTCACTGACAAATGTAACATTTTGGATTTTCGGTCACTTTCTGTCTCTTTGACAATGTTCACCAGGGAAAATACAGAGGGCGATTCTCCCTAATAAAAACCTGGCAGAGGTTCTAACTTTTCCTCTAACCACTTGCCGACCGCTGTCGGCAGAATGGCACGGCTGGGCAAAGTAACGTACCGGTACGTTACCTTGAATTTCCCGCTGTGTGCAAGCTCCGTGACCGTGCCCGCGGACTCGATCGTTGCGGGGATATCCACGATTGTGTCACAGAGCTCAAGAACGGGGTGATGCCGATGTTAACAGCATCTCCCCGCTCTGCCTAATCACAGGACACTGATCCACTGCTCCCTGTCATTGGGAGCAGCAATCAGTGTCGTGTCACACACAGCCACGCCCACAGACAGTTAGAAACACTCCCCTAGGACACACTTAACCCCTCCCCGCCCCCTAGTGGTTAACCCTTTCACTAGCAGTGACATTTTTACAGTAATCAATGCAATTTTATAGCATTGATCGCTGTATTAATGCCAGTGGTCCCAAAAATGTGTCAGAATTGTCCGATGTGTCCGCCATAACGTCGTAGTCACGATAAAAATAGCTGCTCGCCGCCATTACTAGTAAAAAAACATTATTAATAAAAATGCCATAAAACTATTCCCTATTTTGTAGACGCTATAACTTTTACGCAAACCAATCAATTGCGATTTTTTTTTTTTTACCAAAAATATGTAGAAGAATACGTATCGACCTAAACTGAGGGAAAAAAATGTTTTTTTATATATTTTTGGGGGATATTTATTACTCTGCTCTTTTTTGTTTATAGCGCAAAAAAATAAAAACCGCAGAGGTGATCAAATACCACCAAAAGAATCCCAAAAAGTGCTCTGGTCAGGAAGGGGGTGAAGTGGTTAAAAGAAAAAAATAAGAAATTTGCCAACAGATACATTTTATAGAGATTTATAAAGCAATTGAACTCAGGATGGCACCAGAAGGAAAAAATATCTTCAGATATTAAGGGGGAAAACTTTCATCCAATGAGGTTAATGAGATTAATTATTATTTGACTTTGTCCTGCCAGGGAAACACCAACACACATACAGATACTGGAAATATCAAATGTTGATTAAAGAAAATACTGTTTTTATCCAGCAGAGGTCGCCATCAAAGAACGGAGCCGATAAATTGTGTTGACCAGACCAGGAACGTTGCAGAGAAAATATTTCTCAATTGCAGTTAGAATTTTAGCTTGACCACCTCTGTGTTTTTTTTAGTTTTTTTTTTTGCACTATAACTAAAAAAAAGAGCGACGATTTTGAAAAAAAACACGTTTTATACTTTTTGCTATAATATCCAAAAAAAAATGTAAAAAAAAAAATGTCTTCATCAGTGTAGGCCAATATGTATTCTTCGACATATTTTTGGTAATAAAAAAATCGCAATAGCGTATATTGATTGGTTTGGACAAACGGTATTGCGTCTACAAAATAAGGAATAGATTCATGGCATTTTTATTATTATTATAATTTTTTTTACTAGTAATGGCGACGATCTGTGATTTTTTAGCAGGACTTTGACATTGCGGAGGACAGATCGGACACTTTTGGGACCATTGACATTTATACGGCGATCAGTGCTATAAATAGCTACTGATTACTGTGTAAATGTCGCTGGTAGGCAAGGGATTAACTGTATTCCCTAGTTAGTGTTTAGCCTCGTACACATGATTGGATTTTGTGATGAGAATTGTTCAATGACAGGCTGTTGTCGGTAAATCCAACCGTGTGTACGCTCCATCAGACAATTGTTGTCGGACTTTCCGCCAACAAATGTTGGATGGCAGGTTTTTACATTTTCCGCCAACAAATGTGTGTTGTCGGATTTTCCGAGCGTGTGTACACAAGTCCGTCGGACAAAAGTCCAAAGTACAAACACACATGCTCGGAAGCAAGGATGAGCCAGAAGCGGTCGGTCTTGTAAACTAGCGTTCGTAATGGAGAATTAACATTCGTGACGTGGCAAATTATGAAATCTCAAAGCGCAGCTCACAATTCTCTTCTTCTTTAATGGGATAACAATGAAGCTGCTTTGCTGGTGACAATGATGGAGTTATTGCAAACTAATTTTCAAAGGCTTTTTTTTTTTCTAGTGATATCAAGAATAATATTATTATGTTTTTTTGTTGGCAAGTTACCACAACACCATTATCCTGTAGTTTTTACGATCAAAGATACAACTATGTTGGTGTCCCTTGTTAATTTTATATTGTATTTTTTTTTAAATGTAACTGCCTACTCCATAACTGTCATTTGAAGTAAAACACATAGCCAAGTGTTATTCTCCACAGTTTTTTTATTGTGCATTAAAAAAAGAAAACAAATAAAATGAGATATTCTATGCATCCAAAAATATAGGAAATATACCAAATCAAATTATTATCCAACCAAAAAAATAATGTCAAAGCAAAAACTCCAAGGCCAATAATAAATAACACGTTATCTCCTCTGATTCCGCAAAATGTCTGGTTGATGAACGGCTGTTCAGAAACAAAATGAAAAGTGCGAACTTAAAATCACGAATCAACACTCACCAAACTTTTACTAACATAAAGTTAGCAGAAGGAGCCCAAAGGGTGGCGATAAAGAGCTGAAAAACCACGTAGTACGTCACTACGTTCGTGTTTGTTGGCGAACATTTGTGTAACCGTGTGTATGCAAGACAAATTTGAGCCCTTCGGACGAAATTCCATGGTTTTGTTGTTGGAAAGTCGAATCATGTGTACGATAGGGGGATAGGACTGTCTAGAGGAGGAGCCAGATCGCTGTTCCTGATTAGCAGCAACATACCATCTGTCTCTCCTGTCAGAACAGAGATTTGTGTGTTTACAAATACACATCCCCGTTCTGGCTATCTTGCCTGCTATTGCGCGTGACTAGCGGTCATCGTGACCGTTGGCCATGCGCTTTAGGTCCCCCGCTGTGCAGCGGGCGCCTGCTATTGCTGTTTAAAGGGCCAACATACAGCTACGGCGATTCATGGGAACGAGCCGACCTGCCGCAGTATAATGACAGAGGCTGGTCAGCAAGTGGTTAAGAGATATGGACTCCAGAGAGAGAGATATTATTTTGCCCCTGTACAAATCATTAATAAGACCTCATCTGGAAAATTCAGTTCAGTTTTGGGCTCCAGTTCTCAAAAAGGATATTGGGGAACTGGAGAAAGTGCAGAGAAGATCAACCAAACTGATAAGAGGCATGGAGGAGCTCTGCTATGAGGAACTGAATTTATTCTCTTGAGAAGAGAAGATTAATGCCCCGTACACACGATCAGAAATTCGGCCAGCAAAAGTCCGATGAGAGCTTATGGTCGGAAATTCCGTCCGTGTGTATGCTCCATGGGACTTTTGATGGCCGAATTCCAGCCAGCAAAAGATCGAGAGCAGGTTCTCAATTTTTTGGTCGGAAAAAGTTCAGATCGGAAATTTCGATCCTCTGTAGCAATTCCGAAGTGCAAAATACCTACGCATGCTCGGAAAACAATTTGACGCATGCTCAGAAGCGTTGAACTTAATTTTCTCGGCTCGTCGTAGTGTTGTACGTCACCGCGTTCTTGACGGTCGAAAGTTCAGCGAACTTTTTGTGTGACCGTGTGTATGCAAGCCAAGCTTGAGTGGATTTCCGTCGGAAAAACCATGCAAGATTCTTCTGACGGAAAATCCACTCGTGTGTATGGGGCATGGGGGGTATGATCAGCATGTACAAATACAAATGTAGCACTGGGTTGCTACGTGTTACAGAATCCACACATTTCACCCTGCTCCCAACACTCCATTAGACATACTTCTCAGACAATAAATAGTCCTTTGCTTGTTTTTGTTGTTTATATTAGGGGATTGAACTTGGTCGGGGGAAAGAGGACATGGGATGCCCATCGGATGAATATTTTTTGGCAGAATAAAAGTAGCTGCGTCACACTTCTAACTGTGCATACACTTCTCCATAGAACAAAAGATGGTTGACTCTAAAAACTTGACAGTCCTTTCCTCAGCACACTACTTAGGAGCTCTTACTTCACTGTCCAACTTTATGCCGCGTACACACGATCGGACTATCCGGCGACCAGAGTCCGCCAGACAATCCGATCGTGTGTGCGCTGCAGGGGACTTTTTCTTCCGGTGGACCTAGAAATAAGACTGGCTTCAAATTTGTCCGCCGGACTCGGCTTTTAGCGGACAATCCGTTCCTCTGTGTGCTAAGTCCGACGGACTAGCACTCCATGTCCCTCAGACATGACAGTCTAACACTCCATCATCCAGCCGACAACTCCCCCCCAGCAGGCGGACCATGGGTATATGTAGGAGGCCTGCCCCCTGCCAATCCTAGTTGGGGATTTGTCAGAGCTCCTCACATGCACCCCATCTCACTCCAGCTCCCTGTCCTGCCCCTTTTCCAGAACATTCTCCCTGGAAACAGAGGAGGCGCCCAAGAGGTGGGGCACATGTCAGTCACCTACTGCTACACTAAACCACTCTCCTGCCCCCAGATCAAAACAAACAGGCCTAGCTCACAGAATAGGCCTGCCTAAATGTACCTGCGCTGGCAGTTTACACAAAACAAACACTTAGCACCTACCTACCTAAGGTAGAGTGTGCTACACTTAAGTGGTCCACATAGTGAACTTGATGTTGAGTTATTCACTTTAAGGTAATCACAGAGGACAAGGGGGCGCTCTTTACGTCTGGAGGAACAGATTTAATCTCCAGATAAGGAAAGGATTCTTCACAGTCAGAGCTGTGAACATCTGGAATAGGCTCCCTCCAGAGGTGGTTCTGGCCAGCTCAGTAGATTGCTTTAACCTGTTCCCACCCACGCTATACCCGAAAGATGGCTACAGCATGGGCTTTAAATGCTCTCCAATGCTTGCGCGTAGCTCTGTGATCACAGAGTCCTTAGGACTCAGCTGTTCACAGATCGGGATAAAGGGCCAATCACAGCGGCCCTTTACCATGTGATCCATGTGATGTCAGCCAGTGACAGCTGATCAGAGGCTGTAAACAGAAGCTGGTTATCGGTTTCTGTCAGCGTGAGGAGAAAAGAATAAAGCCTCGGTAAAAGGGACATCCCAAGATTTGCCTATCAGTGCTAGTGCTGCTAATCAGGGTCCATCAGTACTGTCATGCAGTGCCCATCAGTTCCTCATTATCAGTGTCACCTACCAGTACCTATCAGTTCAGCCTCATCAATGCCTCCTGATCAGTGCAGTCTTATAATGCCTCCTGATCAGTGCGGCCT
This sequence comes from Lithobates pipiens, assembly GCF_037356315.1. Lineage (NCBI taxonomy): Eukaryota > Metazoa > Chordata > Amphibia > Anura > Ranidae > Lithobates > Lithobates pipiens. Next base: position 597,841,900 of record NW_027507903.1, read on the forward strand.
CATCAATGCTTCCTGATCAGTGTGGTCTCATCAATGCTTCCTGATCAGTGCCCACCAGTGCCGTCTCATCAATGCGTCCTGATCAGTGCGGCCTCATAAATGCTTCATGATCAGTGTGGCCTCATCAATGCTTCCTGATCAATGCCCACCAGTGTCACCTCATCAATGCCTCCTGATCAATGTGGCCCCTTTAAAGCTTCCTGATGAGTGCAGCCTCATTATTGCTTCCTGATCAGTGCGGCCTCATTATTGCTTCCTGGTCAGTGCGGCCTCATCATTGCTTCCTGATCAGTGTCGCCTCATCAATGCTTCCTGATGAGTGCGGCCTCATCATTGCTTCCTGATCAGTGCGGCCTCATCATTGCTTCCTGATCAGTGCGGCCTCATCAATGCTTCCTGATCAGTTTCGCCTCATCAATGCTTCCTGATCAGTGCAGCCTTATCATTGCTTCCTGATCAGTGTGGCCTCATTATTGCTTCCCGATCAGTGCCGCCACATCAATGCTTCCTGATCAGTGCCGCCTCATCAATGCTTCCTGATCAGTGCCGCCTCATTATTGCTTCCATGTCAGTGCGGCCTCATCATTACTTCCTGAGCAGTGCAGACTCATTATTGCTTCCTGATCAGTTCCGCCTCATCAATGCTTCATGATCAGTGCTGCCTCATCAATGCTTCCTGATCAGTGCTACCTCATCAGTGCTTCCTGATCAATGCAGCCTCATGAGTGCTTCCTGATCAGTGTGGCCTCATCAATGCTTCCTGATCAGTGCCCACCAGTGCCGCCTCATCAATGTGTCCTGATCAGTGCGGCCTCATAAATGCTTCCCGATCAGTGTGGCCTCATCGATGCTTCCTGATCAAGGCCCACCAGTGCCGCCTCATCAATGCCTCCCGATCAATGTGGCCCCTTTAAAGCTTCCTGATGAGTGCCGCCTCATCAATGATTCCTGATCAGTGCGGCCTTATCATTGCTTCATGATCAGTGCCCATCAGTGCTGCCTCATCAATGCCTCCTGATCAGTGCTGTCTCATGGGTAATGGGTGGTCACAGTGGGTGATGGGTGGTCACAGTGGGTGATGGAAGAAGGTGGGGGGGTCCCAGTGGGTGATGAGTGACAGTGGGGGGTCACAGTGGGTGATGGGTGAAAGTGGGGGGGTCACAGTAGGTGATGAGTGATGGTGGGTGATGGGTGACGGTGGGTGGTCACAGTGGGTGATGGGTGACGGTGGGGGGTCACAGTAGGTTATGGGTGACGGTGGGTGATTGGTGACAGTGGGGGGGTCACAGTGGGTGATGGTGGGCGGTCACAGTGGGTGATGGGTGACAGTGGGCAGTCACAGTGGGTGATGGGTGACGGTGGGTGGTCACAATGGGTGACAGTGGGGGGGTCACAGTGGGTGATTGGTGATGGTGGGGGGGTCACAGTGGGTGATTGGTGATGGTGGGGGGTTCACAGTGGGTGATGGGTGACGGTGGGTAATGGGTGACAGTGGGAGGGTCAGAGTGGGTGACGGTGAGGGGGGTCACCGTGGGTGATGGGTGGTCACAGTGGGTGATGGTGGGGGGTCACAGTGGGTGACGGTGGGGGTCACAGTGGGTGATGGGTGACGGTGGGTGATGGGTAACGGTGGGTGGTCCCAGTGGGTGATCACAGTGGGGGATGGTGGGGGGTCACAGTGGGTGATGGGTGACGGTGGGTGGTCACAGTGGGTGATGGGCGATTGGTGATGGTGGGGGGTCACAGTGGGTGATGGTGGGGGGGTTACACTGGGTGGTCACAGTGGGTGATGGGTGACAGTGGGTGGTGACAGTGGGTGATGGGTGACGGTGGGGGGTCACAGTAGGTGATGGGGGGTCAGTGTGTGGTCACAGTAGGTGATGGGGGGTCACAGTGGGTGATTGGTGACGGTGGGTGGTCACAGTGGGCGACGGTGGGTGTAATGCGTGACGGTGGGGGGTCACAGTGGGCGATGGGTGGTCACAGTGGGTGACGGTGGGGGGGTCACAGCCGGTGATTGGTGACGGTGGGTGGTCACAGTGGGCGATGGGTGGTCACAGTGGGTGATGGTGGGGGGTCACAGTGGGGGGGGGGTCACAGCCGGTGATTGGTGACGGTGGGTGGTAACAGTGGGCGATGGGTGGTCACAGTGGGTGATGGGTGACGGTGGGGGGTCACAGCCGGTGATTGGTAACGGTGGGTGGTCACAGTGGGTGATGGGTGACGGTGGGTGGTCACAATGGGTGACAGTGGGGGGGTCACAGTGGGTGATTGGTGATGGTGGGGGGGTCACAGTGGGTGATTGGTGATGGTGGGGGGTTCACAGTGGGTGATGGGTGACGGTGGGTAATGGGTGACAGTGGGAGGGTCAGAGTGGGTGACGGTGAGGGGGGTCACCGTGGGTGATGGGTGGTCACAGTGGGTGATGGTGGGGGGTCACAGTGGGTGACGGTGGGGGTCACAGTGGGTGATGGGTGACGGTGGGTGATGGGTAACGGTGGGTGGTCCCAGTGGGTGATCACAGTGGGGGATGGTGGGGGGTCACAGTGGGTGATGGGTGACGGTGGGTGGTCACAGTGGGTGATGGGCGATTGGTGATGGTGGGGGGTCACAGTGGGTGATGGTGGGGGGGTTACACTGGGTGGTCACAGTGGGTGATGGGTGACAGTGGGTGGTGACAGTGGGTGATGGGTGACGGTGGGGGGTCACAGTAGGTGATGGGGGGTCAGTGTGTGGTCACAGTAGGTGATGGGGGGTCACAGTGGGTGATTGGTGACGGTGGGTGGTCACAGTGGGCGACGGTGGGTGTAATGCGTGACGGTGGGGGGTCACAGTGGGCGATGGGTGGTCACAGTGGGTGACGGTGGGGGGGTCACAGCCGGTGATTGGTGACGGTGGGTGGTCACAGTGGGCGATGGGTGGTCACAGTGGGTGATGGTGGGGGGTCACAGTGGGGGGGGGGTCACAGCCGGTGATTGGTGACGGTGGGTGGTAACAGTGGGCGATGGGTGGTCACAGTGGGTGATGGGTGACGGTGGGGGGTCACAGCCGGTGATTGGTAACGGTGGGTGGTCACAGTGGGTGATGGGTGACGGTGGGTGGTCACAATGGGTGACAGTGGGGGGGTCACAGTGGGTGATTGGTGATGGTGGGGGGGTCACAGTGGGTGATTGGTGATGGTGGGGGGTTCACAGTGGGTGATGGGTGACGGTGGGTAATGGGTGACAGTGGGAGGGTCAGAGTGGGTGACGGTGAGGGGGGTCACCGTGGGTGATGGGTGGTCACAGTGGGTGATGGTGGGGGGTCACAGTGGGTGACGGTGGGGGTCACAGTGGGTGATGGGTGACGGTGGGTGATGGGTAACGGTGGGTGGTCCCAGTGGGTGATGGGTGGTCACAGTGGGGGATGGTGGGTGGTCACAGTGGGTGATGGGCGATGGTGGGTGATTGGTGATGGTGGGGGGTCACAGTGGGTGATGGTGGGGGGGTTACACTGGGTGGTCACAGTGGGTGATGGGTGACAGTGGGTGGTGACAGTGGGTGATGGGTGACGGTGGGGGGTCACAGTAGGTGATGGGGGGTCAGTGGGTGGTCACAGTAGGTGATGGGGGGTCACAGTGGTTGATTGGTGACGGTGGGTGGTCACAGTGGGCGACGGTGGGTGATGCGTGACGGTGGGGGGTCACAGTGGGCGATGGGTGGTCACAGTGGGTGACGGTGGGGGGGTCACAGCCGGTGATTGGTGACGGTGGGTGGTCACAGTGGGCGATGGGTGGTCACAGTGGGTGATGGTGGGGGGTCACAGTGGGGGGGGGGGGGGGTCACAGCAGGTGATTGGTGACGGTGGGTGGTAACAGTGGGCGATGGGTGGTCACAGTGGGTGATGGGTGACGGTGGGGGGTCACAGCCGGTGATTGGTAACGGTGGGTGGTCCCAGTGGGTGATGGGTGGTCACAGTGGGGGATGGTGGGTGGTCACAGTGGGTGATGGGCGATGGTGGGTGATTGGTGATGGTGGGGGGTCACAGTGGGTGATGGTGGGGGGGTTACACTGGGTGGTCACAGTGGGTGATGGGTGACAGTGGGTGGTGACAGTGGGTGATGGGTGACGGTGGGGGGTCACAGTAGGTGATGGGGGGTCAGTGGGTGGTCACAGTAGGTGATGGGGGGTCACAGTGGTTGATTGGTGACGGTGGGTGGTCACAGTGGGCGACGGTGGGTGATGCGTGACCGTGGGGGGTCACAGTGGGCGATGGGTGGTCACAGTGGGTGACGGTGGGGGGGTCACAGCCGGTGATTGGTGACGGTGGGTGGTCACAGTGGGCGATGGGTGGTCACAGTGGGTGATGGTGGGGGGTCACAGTGGGGGGGGGGGTCACAGCCGGTGATTGGTGACGGTGGGTGGTAACAGTGGGCGATGGGTGGTCACAGTGGGTGATGGGTGACGGTGGGGGGTCACAGCCGGTGATTGGTAACGGTGGGTGGTCACAGTGGGTGATAGCGGTCGTAGTGCCCCCCACACAGCAGTAGATGGGATTGGTCCATGTATGAGAATTGGGAAGTTCCGGTGACCCCGGTGCACCAATTTATAAAGCGGGGGCCTTATGTGTACAGACATCGCTGATAAACCTTCTTTGTTGCCCATAGCAATTAGCTCCGGATCCTATGAACTACAACAGTGGAAGCTGATTGGTTGCTATGGGTAACAGAAAAACTCCTAACTTTTTGGGATGGGAATGAGGGACACCTACCAGCAAATGTATGCAGACATAGGACACGCCCCTTACCACACCCCCTTAAAGGAGAATTGTAAAAAAAAAAAAACAAGATTAGTTAAACCCACAAGTGCTTTTTTCACCACTATTCCTTTATATTGGCTTTTGGAATTTACAAATGCAGCAATTTAGAAAACAGATGAAAGGTTTAGGCTGGAAAACACTTTCTGATAGATAAAAAGTACATTTTATATACATCGATATAGATCAGACCACAATGAGGGACAAATGAGGAGGGACATTGCCCCAAATCAGGGACAGGTGGTTGCGATGGGTAACAGTACAGGGTCATTCTCTCTCTCTCTCTCTCTCTCTCTCAGTCTCTGCAATGGTATTGTGCAGCTCAGCCAATCAATAAGCGAGCCCCCGGCCAATAGGAACACAGAGAGGGGGCGGGAACCTGTGAAAGAGGGTAATGGACGGTGACGTCAGCCAATAGCCGCTTGCCTCAGCTGTAGGCGGGAACCACCGTGCTTTCGATCGTCAGCGGAAGGAACCAATAGCAGCCCGAGGTTCGGGTGTGCGGGCGGCGAATTAGCTAGAGGGGGGAAAGGCGGCCGGCTTGGGGGGTGTCAGGTCGCCTCACCGTCAGCTGCACGGCCGGGGAACGCAGAACGCCTCGGCTTTCTCCCGGTATACCCGCTCCCCCCGGCGCCATGACGTCAACGTCCACCAAGGTGAGCGGGAGGCCTAAGCGGTCTGTGATTGGAGGGGAGGCGTCATGTGGTACAGTTGTGGTGCATCCTGGGATTTGTAGTTAAGTACCAATTGCTGGGTTGTTGCTTGGTTCATGCACTGAACTACAAATCCCAGCATGCAGAGTCAGCCTTCTGCTACAGTGGCCAGGACCAGCTAGATTATATCAATATGCGATGACATGATCATCATCATCATTATTAGTGTATATATAGTAACATTGATCTAATCTAATACATATTATGGCTCAGTGCTGATTATCAATAACAACACAATGAATATAATCTCTGCCATTGTGACTTTTATTATCACTGATGTTAGCACAGCTGGCGACTGTTTTGTTTTTCAATGCTCATTGGAATTAATATTATTATTTTTATTATAGATGTAATATCCATCATTATGCCTTTTTGAAAAACATCGCCTTCCATTATAATCAACGATAGCGCACCATAAACGCAGCACATTTTATTGCATTCGCAGTAAAAACATCATTTTAGCGACACTTTTTAACCGTAGTAGCAGTAAAATGCATCAGAACACACTGGACCCCAGTATAGTGGGAAGAAAAACAGGGAAAAAATAATAAGCACCTGGAATGCAACCCGGAAACGCATCAAAAACGTACCAGAACGAGATTAAACCACGCATGCAGAAACGCACCCGGGAACGTATCTGGAATGCATTCTTGTGGTGTAAACCGGCCCTGAGGCTCCGCGATTCTGCCAGCAAATCGCAGTAGCTGCAAATCGCAGGGTTCCCAGTGTGTTGCCCGCTGTTTATAATAGCACCCCAAACGCAGCTTTATTCCTGCGAATCGTCGGGCGACAATTGCGGTAAAAAACGCACGAACAGAATCGCGAGACACCCCGTCGCCGAAAAGAAATGCAGGAGCTTTTTTTTGAGCGACGGGCGTCCGGTGATTCTATTTGCATGTTTTTTTTACCACGATTGTCGCTGACCCCTCCCCCCCCCCCCCCCCCCATATGTGGAGATGGCAACGGAACCTGAAATGAATGAGGAGGCGGTTTTCAGGCATTAGAGGCGATTTCTAGCGCTAAAACGCCTGAAAACCGCCTCAGTGTGAAAGCAGCCTTAACCATTTGCTGAGGCCTTTTCTGGAACTCTTTATTTACAAATTAAAGGGGTTGTAAAGGTAAAACATTTTTCACCTTAATGCATTCTATGCATTAAAGTGGAGGGCCACCCTGAAAAAAAAAAATATTAAAAATTACAAAAAAAATCTAAAAAAAAAAAAATGTTCAATTTTTTTTTTACTTACCAGAAATGCCTGTTGCTAGGCACATAATCCTAATCTTCCTCCTCCGCGGAGATCTTTCTTTTCTCCTCGTCGCGTTGTCTTCTGGGTAATGGGTCACGCTGTGTTCTGGGAACTGTGTGTTCCAGAACACAGCGCGTCCCATTCACAAAGCGCTGCGCAACTCGCACATGCGCAGTAGGAAACAGGCAGTGAAGCCGTAAGTCTCCACTGCCTGTTTCCCATAGAAGGAATGGCGGCGCCGGGAGCCGAGGGACGGGTCGGCCTCGTGCGGCCGACATCACGGGCGCCCTGGACAGGTGTGCTTATTAAGTCAGCAGCTACAGTGTTTGCAGCTGCTGACTTTTAATTTTTTTTTCTTTTTAAACGCCCCTCCTCTTTAAGGTGAAAAAACATCTGACAATCCCGGCGCCCCCCCCCCCCCCCGTTTTACTTACCTGACCCCTCGAAAGTCCCGCGCTCGCCTCCGATATCCTCTTTGCCGCTCAGCCTGGCTGTTGATTGGCTGGAGTGGACGGATTGAAAGCAGCGCAGCCATTGACTCACGCTGCTGTCAATCACATCCAATCACGCGGTGCGCCGGGGGGCGGGGCCGAGTGATACAGTGAGCTGCTATAGCCGCCGGCTGTATCACGGGAGTGCCCCGCAAGTACTTCTCACCATGCGAGGGAGCTCGCAAGAACGTGAGAAGTACTTGCGGGGGGAAGCCGAGACAGCCGATGAGGGACCCCAGAAGAGCAGGTTCGGGGCCACTCTGTGCCAAACGAGCTGCACAGTGGAGGTAAGTATAACATGTTTGTTATTTTTTTTATTTTATTTTTTTAAATCCCTTTACAATCCCTTTAAAATAACTTTTTTTTTGCTAGAAAAATACACAAAATCCCCAAACATTATATATATATATATATATATATATATATATATATATATATATATATATATATATATATATATATATAATTTTAGCAGAGACCTTGGGGAATAAAATGGCAATCGTTGCAATTTTTTTATTACACATGGTATTTGTGCAGCAGTTTCTCAAACACAATTTTTTGGGAAATAATACACTTTAATATATATACACAGTTTTTTATTAAAATATAAAAGATGGCGTTACACCGAGTAGATAGATAACCTGTCACGCTTTAAATCTGCGCACGCTCATAGAATGGCGTCAAATTACAGTACTTAAAAATCTCCATAGGCAAAGATTTAATATTTTTTTACTGGTTACATGTTTAGAGTTACAGAGGAGGTTAAGTGCTAGAATTATTGATCTCACTCTGATGTTCGCAGCGATATCTCACTTGTGTGGGGCAAACACTCACTTACGTATGCGTTCACTTTTCACTTTTTACGTATGCGTTCACTTTTGCACACAGAGGGATGGGGCGCTTATATTTTTTATTTTTTTTTATCTTATTTTATTTTTACACTGTCCCTTTAATTATTATTATTTTTTTTTCATATCACTTTTATTACTATTACAGGGAATAAAAAGTGCCTTCGCGTGCAGTGGGTAACACATACGTCGCTTACGCCCATATATGTAAACGGTGTTCGCACCACACATGTGAGATATCGGCGCGAGACATCAGAGCGAGATCAATAACAGTTTGGCGCCATTGCATTTCGTGTGCAATTTTAAAGCGTCACTTGTTAGGTAGAGCTGCACAATTAATCGCCAAGAATCGTTATCGTGATCTTGACTAAAGTGTTTCACAATTATTTCTATGCAAATAATTCTCTCCGCTCTTCTGAAGCCACATCAGTCAAAAGAAAGGAAGAGAAAAACTGGGCAGTCTGCCAAGAATCAAAACATTCTTTATCAGTTGAACTTAAGTATAAACATTGTAACAATTTGTCAATGGAATAGACTTTGTGTGTAAGTGAAAAAAGTTCAGCCACATAAACACTAATGCCGCACACACACGATCAGAAATTCCGTCGGAAAAATCTTGGATGGTTTTTCTGATGGAATTCCGCTCAAGCTAGCCTTGCATATACACAGTCACACAAAAGTTCCCTGAACTTTCGACCGCCAGGAACGCCGTGACGTACAACACTACGACGAGCCGAGAAAATTAAGTTTAATGCTTCCGAGCATGCATCAAATTATTTCCGAGCATGCGTGATTTTCTACGCATCTGAATTGCATACAGACGATCGCATTTTCAGATAGGAACTTTTCCCGACCGAAAAATAGAGAACCTGCTCTCAATCTTTTGATGGCTGGAATTCCCCCAGAAATAGTCAGATGAAGCATACACACGGTCGGAATTTCTGACCAAAAGCTTTCATTAGACTTTTGCTGGCCGAATTTCTGATTGTGTGTACCTTGTTCTGACGTTTGTTGGTTTCAAGTTGAAATCATTTATTTTTTTTTTGCTAGAAAATTACTTGGAACCCCCAAACATTATATATATTTTTTTCAGTAGACACCCTAGAGAATAAAATGGTGGTTGTTGCAATATTTTATGTCACACTGTATCTGCGCAGCGATCTTTAAAAAACAAAACAAAAAAAAACTAATGGGTAAAGCCCATTTTTTTGTAAAATGTGAAAGATTTTGCGTCACGATAATCGTAAGAGAAACGTGATCTTTTTATTCTAAGGCCCCTTTCACGGAGGGGCGGAGCGGCCGCCGGCGGTAAAGCAGCGATATTTTTAGCGCTGCTTTACCGCCGTTTTGGCGGTTTTATCTCCTTGCTAGAGACCGATAAAGGGTTAAAATCACAGCAAAGCGCTGCTGCAGCAGCGCTTTACCAGCGCTTTACCAGCGGTATAGCTATGCTGCCCCATTCATTTCAATGTGGAGGAGCGGTATACACACCGCTCCAAAGATGCTCCTAGCAGGACTTTTTTTTACCGTCCTGCCAGTTCCCTGCTCCAGCGTGAAAGCCCCTCGGGGCTTTCACACTGGATTGTGAGGAGCGGCTCTGTCAGGGTGCATCGCAGGCGCTATTTTTAGTGCTGTAGTGCCTGCAAAGCGCCCCAGTGTGAAAGGGGTCTAGGCAAAAAAAAAAACGTGATTCTCATTTTGGCCAGAATGTTGCAGCTCTAATGTTAGGTATCTATTTTCTCAGAGTAACATTTCATATTTTACAAAAAAATTGGCATATATATATATATATATATATATATATATATATATATATATATATATATATATATACATATACATATGGTGTTTTATCTTTTTAATTCACTAAAGCCTAATTTTTTCCAAAGAAATTGCATTTGGAAAAACTGCTGCACAAATACTGTGTGACAAAAAATTGCAAAGGCAGCCATTTTATTCTCTAGGGCCTATGCTAAAAAAAAATATATATATATAGTGTATGTGTGTGTATATATATATATATATATATATATATATATATATATATATATATATATTCTTTTATTTGCGTGATGATATTTTTATATTTTTTTATATTTTTTTGTGATGATATTTTTATGAATGGTGTCTCATTGTACCATGTATCCTTTCTGTGTCCGCACAGGTCGGGGAGATATTCTCTGCGGCTGGAGCTGCCTTCACCAAACTAGGAGAATTGACTATGCAACTCCATCCTGTGACAGATTCCTCTCCGGCGGGGTAAATGTCCTATAGACCTTCTACTTACTGTACCTGTGTCTGCTGAAGTCTGTATTCTTCTCAGCTATGTGTCTTTCCTTCACCTCTCTAATGACTAGAGAACAACGGGCCTCTCGTTGGAAGAAAAGAGCTGCTCTATAAAGTTTCAGGCCTCGAGAAGAGCAATGAAAGTTTCCTCTTTTGCTACAAACTGTTAAAAAAAAATTTTGCTCTAAAATCTATTTAGCGCATTTAGCACACGAGCGGATTTTCCTGTCGGAAAAATCTTGGTTGGTTTTTTCATACGGAATTCCGCTCAAGCTTGGCTTGCATACACACGGTCACACAAAAGTTTGCTGAACTTTCGACCGTCAAGAACTCGGTGATGTACAACATTACGACGAGCCGAGAAAATGAAGTTCAATGCTTCCGAGCATGCGTCAAATTGTTTTTCCAAGCATGTGTAGGTATTTTGCGCATCAGAATTGGTACAGACGATCGGAATTTCCAATAAAAACTTTTTCCGACCGAAAAATTGAGAACCTGCTCTCAATCTTTTGCAGGCAGGAATTCGACCAGCAAAAGTCCGATGGAGCACACACACAGTAAGGCCCCATTCACACCTCCAGGGTTTTGGAGCTGGAAGCTTCAAAACGCTGGAGGAGAAAAAAAGAAACACAATTATTCTCAATGGAGATGGTTCACATCTCCACTCCAAGTTGACTGAAGTCAAGCGCCTGAAGCTCAAAGTTCCTGGAGCTTTTTTTGTCACTCAAATCGGGAAGATTTGTGCATTTTTTTAAAAGTGTTTTTTTTTGTCCGTAGAAATGCATGAAAACACTTGATTTGAGCATATTAGTGCATTTTGTTGCGCATTTTTCTGCTCAAATGCAAAAAGTAAATATAAATATTAATTAATAAATAATAAAATACACAAATAATTATAAAAAATAATAAAAACATAAATTAAATCAAATAACCCCTAACTTAACCACTTTCTGACCGCTGCACGCTGATATATGTCAGCACAATGGCAGCGGTGGGCAAATGGGCGTACCTGTATGTCCCCTTTAATTGGCGGGGTTAGCGGGCGCACATGTGTGACCGTGCCCGCGGGACCCGCGGTCTTGATGTTTCTTAGTTTCTTTGATAAAATTTTGCAAATTATTAATTTTTTTTCATAAATTTTGTCCACAATTTATACTGCTACATCTCTTTGGTAAAAATAACCCAAATTAGTGGATATTATTTGGTCTGTGTGAATGTTAGAGAATCTATAAGTTGTGGTGCAAATGATACAAAATTGATCACACCTGATGTACTGGTAGTCTATCTCATTTCTTGCGACCCGAACAAGCCAGAAAAGTACAAATATCTACATAATATAGTACAAATGACCCCTTTTTTGAAGGTAGACATTCCAAGGTATTTAGTAAGAGGCATGGTGAGGTTTTTGATGTTGTAATTTCTTCCCACAATTCTTTGAAAATGAAGATTTCTATTTGTTTTGTTTTTCCCCCCACAAAATTGTCATTGTAATAGGTTATTTCTCTCACATGGCATGTGTATGCCACAAATAACACCCCAATATACATTCTGCTACTCCTCCTGAGTATTACGATACCACATGTTTGGGACCTTTTCACAGCCTGGCCACTTAGAGAGGCCCAACATGCAGGGAGAGCCATCAGGTGTTCTAGGAGCATAAATTACACATCTAACTTGTTGACTACCTATTACACTTTTGAAGGCCCTGGAGCATCAGGACAATAACACTTGACACTGACGTGGCACTGATGACAGATAGCACTAATGACACATGACACTCATGTGGTATTGATGACGGATGGCACTAATACATGACACTGATGACAGATGGCACTAATAAGTGGCATCGATGACACGTGACACTGATGGCAGATGGCACTAATATGTGGCACTAATGACAGATCGCACTAATACATGGCACTGATGAAACGTGACACTGATGACAGATGGCACTAATACGTAGCATTGATGACATGTGACACTGATGACAGTTGGCACTAATATGTGGCACTGATGACACGTGACACTGATGTGGCACTGACAGATGGCACTAATACATGGCACTGATGAAACGTGACACTGATGTTGGACTGATGACAGATGGCATTAATACGTGGCACTGATGATATGTGGCACTGATAACAGATGGCACTAATACGTGGCACTGATGACAGATGACACTAATACGTGGGACTGATGACAGATGGCACTAATACGTGGCACTGATGAAACGTGACACTGATGACAGATGGCACTCGTGACACTGATAACAGGTGGTACGTGACACCGATAACAGATTTCACTGATGCCAGGTGGCTCTGGGGACAGTTGGCACTGACAGGTGGTACTAGGGACAGATGGCACTGGGGACAAGTGGCACTGATAGGTGGCACTGAGGACAGATGGCACTGACAGGTGGCACTGGGGGGACAGATGACACTGATAGATGGCACTGGAGACAGGTGGCACTGATGGGTACTGTGTTTTATATAGTGTTCACTCACAGATCTGCAGTACAGGTCGCTCTCCCCCCTCACACACGACGAGACGAGCACACCTGCTCCAGCCAGTGTCTCTGGTCCTGATTGGATAGATTGATAGCAGCGCAGCCATTGGCTCCCACTGCTGTCAATCAAATGCAATGACATGGGAGCCGAGGAGGCCGAGCCAAGTCCCACTGTCTGTGTCAATGGACACAGCAGCAGGACACGGGAGCACACCCGCATGGGTGCCCGAGGTAGAGCGCTTTTCCGATGTGGCACTTGCGAAGAGGAGGAGCCAGGAGCGCAGCTGAGGACCCTAGAAGAGGAGGGTCAGGGCCACTCTGTGCAAAACCAACTGCAAGGAGGAGATAAGTATGACATGTTTGTTTAAAAAAAATAAAAAACGGAACCTTTTAAAAATAAAAAACGGAACCACGTCAGCCCCGGAAGAATTTACCCCCTTTCTGACTAGAACACTTTTTGTGATTCGGCACTGCGTCGCTTTAACTGACAATTGCACAGTCGTGCGACGTTGCACCCAAACAAAATTGATGTCCCTTTTTTCCCACTAATAGAGCTTTCTTTTGGTGGTAATTGATCACCTCTGCGGTTATTATTTTTTGCGCTATAAACAAAAAACTAACAACAATTTTGAAAAAAAAGCTATATTTTTTAGTTTTTGCTATAATAAATAACCCCAAAAAATATATAAAAATTTTTTTTCGCTCAGTTTGGAGACAGTCTGAAAAGTGGCTAGCTGGTCATCATACGTTCTTAAAACACTACAGGGTGGATTCAGCAGCTCTTACTACAGTAGAGTTTGGGAGGAAAACTATCCAAGCTTCTATGTCTATTGTGATATGAAGACTAATGCCGCGTACACACGTAGCCGTCTATCCGCCGGACTTAGTCTGGCGGACTTCCCGCCAGACTGCTGACGGACTTCCCGCCAGACTGTCCGCCGGACTTTCCGAACGGGCTACTTGCCCACACACGGCACTTTTTCAGCGGACTAATACGGCGTACTAAGTCCGCCGTACTATCCGCCCTACTGAACGGACTCGCCCACGCACGCGGAGGAAAGTCCGCTCATTTCGGCGGGGCCCGCGAAGGAGACGCCGCTGGCCCCGCCACCTGGTATGGACTTAAAGGGGAATCCCAACGCCGAAAAAAATCGGCGTGGGGGTCCCCCCAAGTCCACAACAGACCCTTGTCCGAGCACGCTACCCGGCCGGCCAGGAAAGGAGGGGCGAGCGAGCGCCCCCCCCCCCCACCCCAAAGCACCTTGTCCCCATGTTGATGAGGACAAGGGCCTCTTCCTGACAACCCTGACTGTTGGTTGTCGAGGTCTGCGGGCGAGGGGCTTATCGGAATCCAGGAGCCCCCTTTAATAAGGGGGCCCCCGGATACCGGCCCCCCACCCTATGTGAATGAGTATGGGGTACAATGTACCCCTACCCATTCACCTGTAAAATAAAGTACAAAAAAAAACACAACACACAAGATAAAATAATTTATTGCACAGCTCCGGGGTCTTCCATCTTCGGGGGGTCTTCTCGCCGGACTCCTCCGCTATCTTCTTATAGCTCTTTTGCTAGCGGAGGAGCCCGGCATTCTTCTTCGTCGCCGCTGCCTCTTCTTCCGACTTCGGGGGTCTTGTCCCCCTCTTCGGTTCTTCTGCCGGGCCACCGCGCCTTCTTATAGCTCTTTTACAGGCAGTGGCCCGGTCTTCTGTCGCCGCCGCCTTCCGTTCTTCTTCTTCTTCTCCTGGAGATGTTGACTCGAAGCTCTCTCCGGCCGCAATGCCAGGGACACTCTGCGTGGAGACTTATATAGGGACAAGGGGCGGGGTCATCGGTTGATGTCACATGGGTTGATGTCACATGGTGACCCCGCCCCTTACGATTTCACAGTCCCGGAGGATGCTGGGACTGTCGCCATGTGACATCAACCCATGTGACATCAACCCATGTGACATCAACCGATGACCCCGCCCCTTGTCCCTATATAAGTCCCCGCACAGCGTGTCCCTGGCATTGCGGCCGGAGAGAGCTTCGAGTCAACATCTCCAGGAGAAGAAGGAGAAGAAGAAGAACGGATGGCGGCGGCGACAGAAGACCGGAAGAGGGGGACAAGACCCCCGAAGTCGGAAGAAGAGGCCGCGGCGACGAAGAAGAATGCCGGGCTCCTCCGCTAGCAAAAGAGCTATAAGAAGATAGCGGAGGAGTTCGGCGAGAAGACCCCCGGAGCTGTGCAATAAATTATTTTATCTTGTGTGTTGTGTTTTTTTTTGTACTTTATTTTACAGGTGAATGGGTAGGGGTACATTGTACCCCATACTCATTCACATAAGGTGGGGGGGCGGTATCCGGGGGCCCCCTTATTAAAGGGGGCTCCTGGATTCCGATAAGCCCCTCGCCCGCAGACCCCGACAACCAACGGCCAGGGTTGTCGGGAAGAGGCCCTTGTCCTCATCAACATGGGGACAAGGTGCTTTGGGGTGAAGGTACGGCTGGGGGGGGCGCTCGCTCGCCCCTCCTTTCCTGGCCGGCCGGGTAGCTCGGACAAGGGTCTGTTGTGGACTTGGGGGGGGGACCCCCACGCCAATTTTTTTCGGCGTTGGGGTTCCCCTTTAAGTCCATACCAGGTGGCGGGGCCAGCGATGGGTCCTTCGCGGGCCCCGCCTACCTGGAGACCCGCTCGAAATGAGCGGACTTTTCTCCGGGCAGGAAAAGTCCGTTCATTTCAAAAGTACGGCGGACTGGCACACACACGGCCGCCGAAATGCGAGTCCGGCGGGAAGATTGGAGTGCAAAACTACTTTCTAAGTCCGCCGTACTTTCGGGTCAAAAAAGTATGCCGGAGGCTACACACGGGGGATTGTCCGGCGGACTTCAGTTTGCCGGACTTTTCCACCCGCTTGTTTGATCGTGTGTACGCGGCATAAGTTTGCAGTATTAAACCATCCCTCTTAAAAGCTCATTGTGTATCATATGTATGCTGCCATGTTGGTGTCAGAAAAATGGAAAATCATATCAAATACTTACCGTAATTTTCCTTTCCAGACACCAATACATGGCAGCATACGAACCCTCCCTCTGATGTTTGTGCTTTATACGGAGAATGGGGGAGGTAGCTCTCAGTCAGACTTTTGTAGAGCTAAACAGGTCCTGTGGGTGGATATACGGGCAGAGCTATATCATATGTATGCTGCCATATATTGGCATCAGGAAAGGAAAATTACGGTAAATATTTTATAAAATTTTCTGTCTTGTGATGATGGTCAACGGTACAAAGAGAGAGCAACTCTCCCTAGCGGGGACTCAGACAGTAGGTTCTAACCTCTCGCTACTTTAACCAGAACTATAAAGTTTTGGTGTTACACTTTGCTGAGATATGCTATGGGTTCCTGTTTTGCATTCTCTTCTGTGATTCTTTGCCCTGTTGATGCCTTCTTCCCCTTGCTCTCTCCCCAATCTCCATGGCTCTGCTTTCACTCCTCATTCCTATTTGTGTCTCCCCAGGGCCCGCTGGACAGACAATGAGATTCAGATGTTGCATGCGGCTGTCAGACGCTTCGGGGAAGACTTAAATCAGATCAGCTCAGTAATCAAGGAGAGGACAGTGTAAGGAGAGCTGGGCGTGTGGTAGAGAGGGGACACTATATGGCTGAACGTTTTGTGGTCACCTGACCATCGCAGCTCAATTAATGTGTTGGACGTCCCATTCCAAAACCATGCTCATTAACCGATTCCTATTGTAAAATGACGGCCAGCCGGGAGCCCTACTATCCTGGGAGGACATTATTATTATCACACCTCACGCATGCCCCATGGGCTGCATCGAGCACGATCGGTCACCTCCTGTGTCCAATGGACGCAGCAGATGACAGATCAGTGTACTGGCCCACTGCCGGTACCATGTGACCAATAACAGTAGATCACATGACAATTGTACACAATGAATGGCTTTGATTCCTGCTATTCATTGTATACGATTGTGTTGATCCCTGTGATCTGTCACAGGGATCACATGGTACAAGGGCCAATCACAGCTAATCACAACAATACACACTGAATCTATTTCATTCAGTAAAAAATGTTTATAACAGTGATATTTACTGTTATAAGCAATCACAGTGTGCAAAAAAAAAAAAAAAATATCCTGATCACCTACCAAGAGTAGTACAGTGTTACTGCGGTATACAAAGAGAGGGGTTCCCCTTGGGCACTAGAGTAGAAGTCACACATCAGTAAGATAGAAAAATAGTAATATATTTATTGTTTCTATAAATAACCAGATTAAAAACGTATATTATAGCGTGTACATGTCAACCATAACTGATATTGGAAGTGGTCAAAATAGATGGAGATTAGATCCTTTACCCAACGCGTTTCGGAGTCTGCAAGAGATACTCACTCCTTCCTCAGGGTTAGACAGGATATAGAAACTATAAAATAAGTACAAACAATCAAATGCCTATACATATCATCAGAAAATGCTATAATATTGCAGAAATCTATTAAATGCACAACTTACAATTGCAACAATCAGATGCTTATAGCACACTCCATAAGATTAAAAACGGCACCAAAAAGCAACACAATGGCCACAGGAGACCGCCATCACCCTGTGGAGACACAGTGTGTAACACTGTATTGCTCCGGTCACAGTATGTGAAAAAAATGTTTTTTTTTTTTTACATACTGTCACTGGTCAGTGCCCCGATAATTGCCACACCAGTTATGTGATAACACTGTACTGCACTGGGGACAGTATGTAAATTCTGAAAAAATATTGTTAAATACCTCAAACCATCTGCTTTCCAAAAAGGGGTAATTTGTACTGTCCTGGCATTTATGGGGCTCAAGAAATGAGATACATCAGGATTGATCAATTTTCAGATATATACCATAGTTTGTGGACTCTATAAGTGCATTTGTGAGGTCAGGCACTGATGTAGACGAGATAGCCTGGCTCGCAGTCTCCGCTCTAATTCACCCCAAAGGTGTTCTATTGGGTTTCAGTCAGGACTCTGTGCAGACCAGTCAAGTTCCTCCACCCCAGACTCACTCATCCACACTATATTTGCCAAAAGTATTGGACCAACCCTCCAAATCATTTGGTGGAGGGGGAATTATGATGTGGGGTTTGTTTTCAGGGGTTGGGCTTGGCCCCTTAGGTCCAGTGAAGGGAACTCTTAGACCCCTTTCACACCAAACCGCCCATAGCGTCGGGGGTAAAACGCCACTATTTTTAGCGGCGTTTTAGCGCTGGATTTGCGGCGCATTTCGGCCGCTAGCGGGGCGTTTTTACCCCCACTAGCGGCCGAGAAAGGGTTAAAACCACCAGCAATATGCTGCAATAGTGGCGTTTTGCCAGGGGTATTACATCGCTGCCCCATTGATTTCAATGGGGAGCAGCGGTGGAGGAGCGGTAAACACACCGCTCCTTCACCGCTCCAAAGAAGCTGCTGGCAGGACTTTTCCCTGACGTCCTGCCAGCGCACCGCTCCAGTGGCTTTCACACTACACACAATGGTGCAGCTTTTTTAGGGCGGATTGCAGGCGCTATTTCTAATGCTATAGCGCCTGCAAAACGCCCTGGTGTGAAAGGGGTCTTAAGGCGTCAGCATACCAAGACATTTTGGACTATTTCATTCTTCCAACTTTGTGGGAACAGTTTGGGGATGGCCCCTTCCTGTTCCAACATGACTGCGCACCAGAAAGCAAGGGCCATAAAGACATGGATGAGCGAGTTTTGGGTGGAGAAACTTCGCTGGACTGACCTCAACTCTAGAGAACACCTTTGGGATGAATTAGAGCGGAGACTGCAAGCCAGGCCTTCTCGTCCAACATCAGTGCCTGACCTCACAAATGCGCTTCTGGAAGAATGGTCAAACATTCCCATAGACACTCCCAAACCTTGTGGACGGCCTTCCCAGAAGAGTTGAAGCTTTTATAGCTGCAAAGCGTGGGCCAACTCAATATTCAACCCTAAGGACTAAGACTGGGGTGCCATTAAAGTTCATGTGCATGTAAAGGCAGGTGTCCCAATACTTTTGGCAATATAGTGTACATGTGTTGCAGCAAAGCAAACCACAGCGCACAGTATGGCACTACCATGCATTGTGGTGCACTGCGTTGCCTAAAATGGTGAATGTCCAGTTATTTGGATGCTTTTGGTGCATTGCTAGCCTAATAAATTGAATGGGCTGCGTTACCACAACAAACGTTAATGTAACGTATCGGGACACCATGGGCTTTAATCTGGTTGTTGTGAAACAATGTGGAGAGTTGTTAAAGTGTACCTGTCAATAAATAAATACAAGGATTGCTATTGATTGATTTCCGTCTGATAATGCTAGCTTCCTGGCTGTTATGCCCATCTTTTGGTTTTCGTATTTTGCCAGTTACTGACCCAGCACAAGTATTCGATATGAGAAAAGCCCGACATCCTTTTCTGTATACTTGTTAAAACTCCTGATTCAAAGTTGATGTCGGGGGATCAGCATGGCGGCCAGGCAGCTAGCATTTTCAGAAGGAGAGCACAGCAGCGGCAACTTCCATGTGTCTCTCTCAAGGCAGGTTCCCTATAAATACACTCAATAATATTCCTCTGTGTCTTTATCATTGGCTGTTCTTTTCTGTATGCTGCTCGCGCTCTTACGTTTCTTCATACAACCTCCATCTTAAGCTCTACTTCCTCCATCTTGTTCACCAGCTGTCCTTTTGCCTATGTCTCCTGGCAGGGCACAGATTAAGTACGCAGTGAAAAGGAAGATCTACGATGACAGCGGGGTCCCCCTGCCTTCAGATTCCCCCCGGAAGGTAGCGAAGAAGGCCGCGCCAGTTTCCTCTTCAGTCAGCATGGTGTCGGCACCACAGGTTGTGGGTGGGACAGCGATACCCGAGGGGTCACAGGGTGCCATGCGGAAACGCAAGTCCTCTGGTGAGAAGGTGGGGGAGTAGGGGATGTGGGGGGGGGGGGGGAGGGCATGTAATGGCATGCTGTATTCCCAGCATCTCTTCTTTCAGCAGATGTAACGCTCAGCGCCCTGAATGACTCCGACGCCAACAGCGATCTGGTAGATATAGAAGGTTTGGGCGAAAGGAGCACCGTGAAAAAACTCAACTTCGACCAGGGTATGAAATCTCCTTTTTATTTTATTTCTCTCATACACTTTTTCATCCTTTACCATCATATCACCATTTCTGTCATATTCTGTATACACTTTGTCCCCCATTTTGTGTCTGTATGTTCACTCTCTGATTTAACTTTTCCATTTATTAACCCACTTGTGATACCCAGCACCATCTTGTCCCTGTGATACCCATCACCATCTTGTCCCTGTGATACCCAGCACCATCTTGTCCCTGTGATACCCAGCACCATCTTGTCCCTGTGATACCCAGCACCATCTTGTCCCTGTGATGCCCAGCACCATCTTGTCCCTGCTCACCTTCTACATCTCTCATTTGTTCACATCCTCTCTTCCACCCTTCCCTTGTTCTCCTTCAATTATTTACCTTTGCTGCTCTTCTCCACCCACCCACATTCTTCACTCCTTTACCTTTCTCTTTTCTCCTTCTCCACAACTTTCCCTGCTTCCCCTTTACTGTTCTCCTTCGCTGCATTTTTTCCTGTTCTTATCCTTCCTGTACCATTTTTTTGTTCTCCTCCCCTTTCCCCGACACTTCTACTTTCACTGAGCACTTCCTTCTTCTCTGCACCTTCCCCTGATATTCTCCTTCTCCTCCCCACCATTCCCTGATCACCTCCTTCGCCACACATTTCCCTGATCTCCTCCTCCTCCTTTCCTGCACCTTTTCCTGTTCTCTTCCTTCTCCTCCCCACCATTTCCTGATTACCTCCTTTTCTGCACCTTTCCCTGATCTCCTCCTTCTTCTCTGCACCTTTCCCTGATCTCCTCCTTCTTCTCTGCACCTTTCCCTGATCTCCTCCTCCTTCTCTGCACCTTTCCCTGATCTCCTCCTTCTTCTCTGCATCTTTCCCTGATCTCCTCCTTCTTCTCTGCACCTTTCCCTGATCTCCTCCTTCTTCTCTGCACCTTTCCCTGATCTCCTCCTCCTTCTCTGCACCTTTCCCTGATCTCCTCCTTCTTCTCTGCATCTTTCCCTGATCTCCTCCTTCTTCTCTGCACCTTTCCCTGATATTCTCCTTCTCCTCCCCACAATTCCTTGATCTCCTCCTTCTCTGCACCTTTCCATGATCTTCTATTTTTATCTTTGTACCTTTTCCTGATATTCTCCTTCTCCTCCCCAGCATTCCCTGATCACCTCCTTCGCCGTGTCTTTCCCTTTTCTCCTCCTCCTTCCCTGCACCTTTTCCTGATCTCCTCCCCATCATTTCCTGATCTCCTCATTATTCTCTGCACCATTCCCTGTTCTCCTCCATCTTCTCTGCACCTTTTCCTGTGTACTTTCTTCTTTCCCTGTTCTCCTTCTCATTCACTGCGCCTTTTCCTGTTCTCATCCCCAACATTTCCTGGTCTCTTCGTTCTCTGCAACTTTACCTGATCTCTTCCTTCTTCTCTTCACCTTTTCCTGTTCTTCTCCTCCTTCTCTGCACCTTTTCCTGTTGTCCTCCTCCTCCTTCCCACCATTCCCCCATTTCCTCCTCCTTCTCAGCACATTTCCCTGTTCTTCTTCTTCTCTGCATCTTTCCCTGTTTTCCTTTTTCTCCTCCCCACTTTTTTCTGATCTCCTCTGTCTGTCTGCTTTTTTCCCTGACCTCCTTCTTTGCACCATTCCATGATCTCCCCTTTCTTCTCTGCACTTTTCCCTGATATCCTCCTTCTTCCCTGCACCTTTCCCTGTTCTCCTCCTCCCTCTCCCCACCATTTTCTGATCTCCTCCTTCCTCTCCCCACCATTCTCTGATCTCCTCCTTCCTCTCCCCACCATTCTCTGATCTCCTCCTTCCTCTCCCCACCTTTCCCTGTTCTCCTCCTCCTCCCTCTCCCCACCTTTCCCTGTTCTCCTCCTCCCTCTCCCCACCTTTCCCTGTTCTCCTCCTCCTCCCTCTCCCCACCTTTCCCTGTTCTCCTCCTCCCTCTCCCCACCTTTCCCTGTTCTCCTCCCCCCACTCCCCACCATTCTCTGATCTCCTCCTTCCTCTCCCCACCATTCCCTGATTTCCTCCTTCCTCTCCCCACCTTTCCCTGTTCTCCTCCTCCCTCTCCCCACCATTCTCTGATCTCCTCCTTCCTCTCCCCACCATTCCCTGATCTCCTCCTCCCTCTCCCCACCATTCTCTGATCTCCTCCTTCCTCTCCCCACCATTCCCTGATCTCCTCCTCCCTCTCCCCACCATTCTCTGATCTCCTCCTTCCTCTCCCCACCATTCTCTGATCTCCTCCTCCTTTTTGGCACCTTTCCCTGATCTCCTTCTCCTCCCCACTTTTTCCCCAATTTCCTCCTTCTCTGCAATTTTCCTTGACCACCTCCTCCTTCCCTGCACCTTTTCCTGCTCTTCTCCTCCTCCTCTGCACCTTTCCCTGATCCCTGCCTTCCCCGCACCTTTTCCTATTCTCCTTCCTTACACATATTCCTGTTTTCCTGCTATAATGTACTTCCATGCACCTTTTCCTGTTCTCCTTCCTTGCACATTTCCCCGTTCTTCTCCTCCCTCCTTGCACCTTGAGCTGTTCTCCATACCTGCATCATTACCTATTCTAATCCTTCTTTGCACCCTTTCCCTGTTCTTCTCTGCCTTGTCTGCACCTTTCCTTGTTCTTTTTCCCTGCACCTTTTCCTGTTCTCATCCTTCTTCATAAATCTCCTTGTTCTTCTCCCTCTCCTTCGCACCTTTCCCTGTCCCCCTTCTCTACACCTTGACCTTTTTTCCCTCATTCTCTTCACATTTGTTTGTTTTCCTCTGCACTCATTCCTCGTTCCCCCCTCTTATTCACCTTCCATTGTTCTCCTCCTTATTCTGCACCTTGTGTTGATCTCCATGTCTTGTTCTTTCCATGTTCTTCTTCTGTTCTCCCGTTCTCCTTGTACCTTTCATTGCTCTCCAGCTACACCTCTCCTTCACATTTCAGAATCGGAATACTTTATTTATCCCAAAGGGAAGTTGTTGTGCTTTTTCTCTCCTGTGCTCTTCCACCTTTCTCTTCTTTCCTCCTCCTCTTCCTTTGTACCTACTGTCTTCCTCCCACCACTTTTGCCACCCTTTCCCCCTTCCTCTCCATTGTCCCACTTTGTTTTCATTTCTTCTGGACCCTTTCCCTATTCATCTTCACCTACCAATCTCATCAGCTTTCTACATTTACCTTCTTTCTCTAAACCTCCCAATCCACCATTTTTCTTTACTTTGCCAGTTTTTTACCTTTTTTTTTTTTTAATGTAATTTTTTTCTTGCAAGTTTGTCCTTCTCGCTTCCTTTGCCCTTTCTTCCTATTTTTTTGCACATTTTGCACCCACCCACAGCTTCATAATACACCTTCTAATTCTTTATGTTCCTCTTTCCATTTCAGAGAGTCTAAACTTGGATTCCAATTTTATTATGAACTCTAGTGATCTTCCCCTTTTATCTCGCTGATGGAATGTTCCACACCTGCTTGTAAATATTATTTCCCCTGTCGCTCCCCCCCCCCCTTGTGGAATATCCCTCCATTCCCTCTTCTGGAGATAGCCACGCCAAACCACTTCCTGCCACGATGAAACAGCTGCAACCTGATGCCCTCTGACCTTTGCTATGGATGCGAACAAATGTGATGGCAGTCTTCATGTGTTTTTTTTTTTTTTTTTTTTTAATAAAAAAGATAAAAATCTCAACTGAAATGTTGTCATTTGTCTTCATCCTGCGTTGTACATTGCCGCGGCACCCTGAAGCAGCACAGACAGTACTGGCAGATGTCGCAGTAAAGCCACTGCCAATATCTGTGTGCTGCTATAGGGAAGCGGGCACTGCTGCTGTAGACCAGTAAATCCGGCTTCACAAGCCCCTGAATGGAATATCTTAGCAAGAAACATGTGCGCTGTAAAAAAAAATGGATACAATTAGTCATTAATGGCATCTTAGGAATGCCCACTCCTGCATACTGAAACCTGTTTATATAGGTATTTTACCTTTTGCATTACCCTTCCCAATAGCCAGCCCACTGCTTTAATCAGGACTGAGGGCTTATCAATGGAATACAGAGGTAGGGTGCTGGGATGTAATCAGGGATCTATGTACACCACCTTGCCAGCTCCCCCCACCATCTGCCTGCATTGCCTAGAGAAGAATAAAGACCAAGTGATGACATCACTGAGTCAAAAACAAGGCAGGTAATGACAAAGGAGGTTATTATGGTGTTTAATAGATGCTGGAGAGATAAAGTGTTATTAAATCTTTTATGTTCTAAATAACAAACATGTTATACTTACCTGCCCTGTGCAATGGATTTGCACAGAGCAGCCTGATCCATGTCTTCTGGGGCTCCTCCCCCTCTTTTGAGTACCCCCTCTAGCAAGCCGCTTGCTAAAGGGGGTACCAATGCAGGCTCGCTCCCGAGTCGATTGACGCAGGCAGCGGGACTTTGGCCCGCCCCCACCAGGATTTGATTGACAGCAGAAGGAGCCAATGGCTTCCATTGCTATCAGTATTCACTGTGAGGAGGTAAAGAGCAGAGAGAGATGCTGCTCTTGTGCACAGAGCTGGATCTATATAGTTCCCAGGTAAGTATGGGGGGGCTGGGGGGATCCTGCAACACAGAAGGTTTATACATTAATGTAAAATAAAAAGTTAACGTTAGAACTGCTTTAAACCCCACATAACAGTTTCCTTTGTCTCTTGGGGGCTCTGTTGGTAAAATCCCTGCACAAAGTAACAGCCATATGGAGAGGGGGGCTGACTGACACCAACAATGGGGCACTATTCCTCCCACTGACACCAACAATGGGTCACTATGCTGCCCACTGACACCAATGATGGGCCGCTATTCCTCCCACTGACACCACGATGGGCCACTATTCCTTACACTGACACCAAAGATGGGGCATTGCTTACTCCGACTGGACGCCAGGATATTTTCTAATCCCACTGCCCCTAGTCCAGCCCCCCTAAAGTCTGAAGGACAGTAAACTGGCCCTTTGTTTAGAAAGTTTGTTGACCGCTGAGCTAACGCAACCATTACACTTTTGGTTTATTGAAGGCAGCTCAGATAAAGATTAAGGCCCAACTCTGGCACTCTTTCCCCTCCCATGCACCAGTGGTCATCAAGATCGATACAAGGCCCATCGCTCTGTATAGGATGTGATGATGACACAGAGGGACAATCCATGGGGGAGTGCTATCTTACGCTTGCAGTGTGGGTGAGAATTTTCAAACTTACCAGGGATGGGCTTTACGTGAAAAAAACAGTTGCATTGTTTCTTCATACCTAGTGGATTCAGTGGAATCACCCTTACCTGGCACTTTGTTTATATACAGGACAAGCATTTGTGCAGTGTCTGAAACTATGTACAGAAAGAAATGTGCTTAAAGAGACAGCCAGAAAAAGTTTTTCTGGTTTTGTATGCAAGGCAACATCCCCCCACATGCCTTAAGGCATGTATTAAGTATACCTGCCATCTAGCTGTAAACTAGCCTGTAGAACTCTGGTGCCCAAGCCGCAGCCCTTTGGCACTTCTTCTGTGGCCTTTTGGGCCCCAGCAGAGACTAATCTGTTTTCCCATTGCCCAGTTATAGCAGTGTACTCTAGCAGTCTCGGGTAATGTGTCAATTGAACTGTACCCATCTCCAATAACTCTAATGGCAAGTTTACAGTCTTTTAGTACCTTCTGCCGAATGTCTGCAGTCTATCCATCTCTTGTAGCAAGCCTACAGTCTCTGACCATCTCCTATAGTATGTGTGCAGTATCTGGCCATCTCCTGTACCATGTCTGCAGTCTCTGGCCATCTCTTGTACCATGTCTGCAGTCTCTGGCCATCTCCTGCAGCTTGTTTGCAGTCTCTGACTATCTCATGTATCATGTCTGCAGTCTCTGACCATCTTCTGTAGCTTGTCTAAAGTCTCTGACCATCCCCTGTAGCTTGATTGCAGTCTCTGACCATTTCCTGTACCATGTCTGCAGTCTCTGACCATCTCCTGTATCATGTCTGGAGTCTCTGACCATCTCCTGTATCATGTCTGCAGTCTCTCACCATCTCCTGTACCATGTCTGCAGTCTCTGACCATCTCCTGTATCATGTCTGGAGTCTCTGACCATCTCCTGTATCATGTCTGCAGTCTCTCACCATCTCCTGTATCATGTTTGCAGTCTCTGACCATCTCCTGTATCATGTCTGCAGTCTCTGACCATCTCCTGTATCACGTCTGCAATCTCTATTTCCTATATCATGTCTGTAGTCTCTGACCATCTCCTGTACCATATCTTCAGTCTCTAACCATCTCCTGTAGCTTGTCTGCAGCCTTTGACCATCTCCTGTAGCTTGTCTGCAGTCTCTGACCATCACCTGTATCATGTCTGTAGTCTCTGACCATCACCTGTATCATGTCTGCAGTCTCTGACCATCACCTGTATCATGTCTGCAGTCTCTGACCATATCTGGTATAAAGTCTGCAGTCTCTGACCATCTTCTGTAGCTTTTTTGCAGTCTCTGACCATTTCCTGTACCATGTCTGCAATCTCTGACTATTTTTTCGTGACATGTCTACAGTCTCTGACCATCTCCTGTACCATGTCTTCAGTCTCTGACCATCTCCTGTAGCATGTCTGCAGTCTCTGACCACCTCTTGTAGCATGTCTGCATTCTCTGACCATCACCCGTAGCATGTCTTCAGTCTCTGATCATCACCTTTAGGCTCCATGCACACTGGGCACTTAGCCCAGTACATGGGAATCTGGCATGTAGCTGCTGGCGAAGTGCATGGATGCAAACAGCCTGTCAAACTCTATGAGAGGCTGACAGCTGCTGCGACAGTATAATGCAATCCAGTCATACTTACATTTAAGGGTAAAGCCCCCAGGGGAAAATGCTTACAATGCAAACTTCTGGGAAATCATCCCTGGGCGCATACTGCCCTAAATGTAAGTACTTCTAGATTGCACCATCCAGCTGCAACAGCTGTCAGCCTCTCAAAGAGCTTATGACTGGGTGGTGCACCATGCCCCCCTGCCTGCAGCTAAATGCCAAGTCTGCAAGGAGCCTCAGCATGTCTCTATCTCCTGTAGCAGGTCCCCAGTCACTAACCATCTCCTGCATCATGCCCACAGCCTTTAATCATATCATATTGTGTATCTATTGTCTCAGGCACTCAATGTTATTTATGGCCCTTTGGTGATGTCAGGGGAAAAAAAGTTGACCATCATTGATATAGAACATGCAATGCCAGAAATGTCATCTATAATATACTGTATGTACAGAATACCAACCCTATGAACAAACTTTTTCAGATTTTTCAGGGAATTTGAACTGGTAGGAATTTAACGGCATCTGTGCATCGCTAAATAAAATGGAAAAGGAAAAAAAAAGTTATATTTGTTTAAATGTTGACCCCCCCTAGATACTATACATAAAAATACATTTACCAGCCATTCACAACCGGAGAACCCCAAGGTTCCTTTAGAGGTTACCTCTCATTAGATGGTGCCTGATTAATTTTAGGTTCAAAACCATTGGCAGAGCCAACTGCAGGACGCCAATGATCTTTTTAGCTGTCTCTAAGGGTGGCATTCTGACCACCATTCTTACCAATGGCTACCAATGCCAAGGGGCAATATCCCCCCAACCTCCAAAAAAATAGGTTTCTGCAGGGGTTCCCCTGAGACCTGAAAATTATTCTAATGGTTCATCTTTGCTTAAAACGGCTTACATAAGGTTTTCCTAATGTGTAGATCAGGCTTTGTCAACTAGGGTTCCTATAGAGCAGGGGTTTCAAAACAAAGGGCCAGATTACTGTCCTTCAGGATTTAGGGGGGACAGACTGTGGCCAGTGTGATTAGAAAATGCCCCATGCATGGTTTTAATGGGAGGAATAATGCCCCATCGAAGGTGTCAGTGTCAGTGGGAGAAATAGTTCCCAATAATTGGTAGAGAAATTAAGTCCTAAAAGTCACACATTACACCAAAACCCTGTAAGGAGGGTTATGACAGCCTCAGCCCAGGCTCCAACCATGCTACGCCTCGACGCGTTTCACTCTGTCCCAGAGCTTAATCATGGGGAATGGTGTGACACGCATTGGAGGCGTGGTTGGAGCCCAGGCTGAGGCTGCCATACCCCTCCTTACACGGTTTTGCAGTGATGTACGACTTTTAGGACTTCCTTTCCCCACTAGATGTTTTGAGCTGTGGTGAGCTCTGTCATTGTCAGCACTCCTAGCAGTTTTTTTTATACAAGAGGACCTGGTGTAGCCTTGAGTAGCACCTGTCATTTTTGTTGTGGGTCCCAATAATTGGTTTCAATTGGAGGAGTAGTGCCCCAAGGGCCGGATAAAGATAAGCAAAAGGCCGAAGTTTGGAGACCAATGCTCTAAAGCAGTGGTGCTCAACTTCAGTCCTCAAGTACCCCCAAAAGGCCATGTTTTGTGGGTTTTCCTTTATCTTGCACAGGTGCTTTAAATCAGAGTCAATGGCTTGGTATTTTGGACAGCTATTTTATCAAAGAGAAATTCCCAAAACACGGCCTGTTGGGGGTACTTGAGGTCTGAGGCTGAGAACCACCTATCTAGAGTTTGCTAGAGATTCCTTGAGCAATTTCTGCATTTTAGACAGGTAACCACAGACAGATCTTTTTAGTCATCTAAATTTCTAGTTGTCCCATTTCTTGGGGGGATCAGGAAGGAATTTTTCCCTGTTGGAGCAAGTTGGATCATGCCTTTTTGGGTTTTTATTTTGCCTTCCTCTGGATCAGTTGTGGGTATATGATCGTATAGTTTTTTTTCCCCCTTCTATTGGTTGAATCAGATGGACTTTTTTTCAACCAGACTAATTATCTGTTATTCCGTGTACACTCGAGCGGATTTTCCGTCTGAAAAATCTTGGATGGTTTTTCCGACGGAATTCCACTCAAGCTTGGCTTGCATACACACGGTCACATAAAAGTTTGCTGAACTTTCAACTGTCAAGAACGCGGTGACGTACAACACTACGACAAGCCAAGAAAATGAAGTTCAATGCTTCCAAGCATGCGTCAAATTTTTTCCGAGCATGCGTAGGTATTTTGAGGGTCGAAATTGCTACAGACGATCAGAATTTCCGGTGGAAACTTTTTCCGATCGAAAAATTGAGAACCTGCTCTCAATCTTTTGCTGGCGGGAATTTCAGATCGTGTGTACGGGGCATAAGAGGGGATTCATCTGACTATAAAGGTAAGGAGCACTCTTCTCACCGACCATCACACTAATCTACCGTAAAATGAAGATATAGCAATTATTATCAGGGGTTCCCTGAGACCAGAAAATTATTTCCAGGGTTCCTCAATGATAAAAAGGTTGAGAAAGGCTGGTGTACATTATTTCTGATTGCTAGCTTCTACTTTATTACATATCATTCTGTGATCACTTGCTAAGGCTAAAACATGAACAACTTTTCTTCCTTATGTTTAAAAAAAAAAAAAAGTTTTATGCTATATTCTGCACAACGATGATTTATGAATCCTAATCGCACTTTTAGCTGTCTGCAGTCTTCAGATTATGCAATTCAAACATCCTGTTGACCAGCAGACTTGCACTTTGGGTGGGCCATAAACGGCCATATAGCTGCAAGCAGTGTAAACAGATTCAGGCATTGCTCATGGTAGCCCGGGATGACAGTCTAGGGGTTAACTACATGAGGACAATTACTTTTTCTGTACATAAGATTTAACTCTTGCCTTGTTTGTAAACCTCTGCACCCAAGAGAGTGTGCCCAATCCATGCCCAGGGCCACTTTTCTGTTCAAACCCCATAAAAAAAACACTTTACAGACACATCCCTGGTTGTTGTTTTTTTTTTGCTGCAGTACTGCATTTGCAATGAAAGAAAAAGAGGGTCTACGTTTTGCCCTTTTTTTTTATGTTTACAGAACACACACTTTAAATTTGCCCTAATTTTGTGTAAACATATGCCACAGTCATCAAAGCAAATACTAATGAGCGAAGTCAGCGTCCCATAGCAAGCCAATCAGAGTACATCTATCACTAATCTGCGTCCAGTCAACTGAAAGCCTATTGTTTGCTGCGCAGACAAAGAAAATGACCCCCACGCCCATCCTTTGCTGGGTTTTATATTGGTGCTATTCTGTCTTATCTATTATAATGAACCCTAACTACTGGGTAACAAGCTGGGACTCCTGAGGAGCCCCCCCCCCCCCCCCCCCCAGAGTGCCCGGTCCACCGAGGGCTAGCAGGATATGCTGGAACTGGTTGTGCCCACCACTGCTGGGGATGTTCATGCTTTCCAACAGTTTCAAGACTTTTTGTAAATTTTTGTTTGACAATTGTCAAGGCCATACAGGAAGGTTTCAGCATTTTTTGAAGATTTTTGAGTGCAAAATGTTTGTAATTGCTAGATTGCTTTAAAAAAACAAGGCCTGGATTTTTTTCCTAAATGTACATAATATAACTGAATACTAACATTTATAGGCAAAGCTGATCCAGGGAATATCCGATTGCCTCTTTGGGGGATCAGGAAGGATTTTTTCCCCCTACTGAAGCAAATTGGATCAGGCTTTTCTGGGGGTTTTTTTGCCTTCTTCTGGGTCAACTGTGGGTATAGGATTGTATATATAGGATTTATGGTTTTTTTTGTTGTTTTTTTTACCCTTTTTTTGGTTGAACTATATGGACTTGTGTCTTTTTTCAAATGAACTATGTAACTATGATTGTTAAGTTACACATATAGTTAAATACATTTCCATAGACCTATGCCCACTGATTTGGCCATAAAATTGCATCTTTCAAAACCTAAGCCAATCCAATCAGGTCCATCTAGCTCAACCCTTTTTCTTGGTTGAACTAGATGGACTTGTGTCTTTTTTCAACTAAAATAACTATGTAACTATGATTATTAAGTTACACATATAGTTAAATACATTTCCATAGACCTATGTCCACTGATTTGGCCATAAAATTGCATCTTTCAAAACCTAAGCCCATCCAATCAAGTCCATCTAGCTCAACCCTTTTTTTTGGTTGAACTAGATGGACATGTGTCTTTTTTCAACTAAAGTAACTATGTAACTATGATTGCTAAGTTACACATATAGTTAAATACATTTCCATAGACCTATGTCCACTGATTTGGCCATAAAATTGCATCTTTCAAAACCTAAGCCCATCCAATCAAGTCCATCTAGTTCAACCCTTTTTTTTTTTGGTTGAACTTCATGGACTTGTGTCTCTTTACAACTAAAATAACTATGTAACTATGATTATTAAGTTACACATATAGTTAAATATTTCCATAGACCTATGTCCACTGATTTGGCCATAAAATTGCATCTTTCAAAACCTAAGCCCATCCAATCAAGTCCATCTAGTTCAACCCATTTTTTTTTGGTTAAACTTCATGGACTTGTGTCTCTTTACAACTAAAATAACTATGTAACTATGATTATTAAGTTACACATATAGTTAAATACATTTCCATAGACCTATGTCCACTGATTTGGCCATAAAATTGCATCTTTCAAAACCTAAGCTCATCCAATCAAGTCCATCTAGTTCAACTCTTTTTTTTTTTGGTTTGGTTGAACTAGATGGACTTGTGTCTTTTTTCAACTAAACTATGTAACTATGATTGTTAAGTTACACATATAGTTAAATACATTTCCATACACCTATGTCCACTGATTTGGCCATAAAATTGCATCTTTCAAAACCTAAGCCCATCCAATCAAGTCCATCTAGTTCAACCCATTTTTTTGGGTTGAACTTCATGGACTTGTGTCTCTTTACAACTAAAATAACTATGTAACTATGATTATTAAGTTACACATATAGTTAAATACATTTCCATAGACCTATGTCCACTGATTTGGCCATAAAATTGCATCTTTCAAAACCTAAGCCCATCCAATCAAAAAAATAAATAAAAATCGTGGTTAAACTGACTTGAATAGGCATAAAAAAAATAAAAAATCTTCCCAACACCTAATGACAATAGGATAAGTCCCTCTGTCAATATTATACAATGCCTAGCCAAAATCATAAGAATCATAAGTACATGGTGTTCTTTTAGGAAACACTAAACTGTGTCTTCTAAGGATTTTTTTTGTACCCTTTTTTTGGGTTGAACTAGATGGACTTGTGTCTTTTTTCAACCAAACTAACTATGTAACTATGGTTGTTGAGTTACACATATAGTTAAATACATTCCCATTGACCTATGTCCACAGAATTTGGCCTTAAAATTGCATCTTTCGAAACCTAAGCTCATCCAATCAAAAAACAAAACAAAACAAAAAAAAAACATGGTTAAATTGACTTGAATATTCGTAAAACAAAAAAAAAGATCCTGACAACACCTAATGGCAATAGGATAAATCCCTTGGTCAATATTATACAATGCCTAGCCAAAAATCATAAGTCAATGGTGCTCTTTTAGGGAAACATCAAACTGTCTCTTTTAAGGCTTTCATAAACGTTCTTAGCTCTTGCAAAAAAGAAAAAGAAAATAAATACATATTTATTTATTTTTTTCATGTGCAAGCTTCAGAATAATTGTAATTGCCCAATTGTTCAGTTACACACAGAGTTAAATATATTTACCTAGACTGAAAATCACCAAAAACAGCCTTCAAAATGCCTTTTTTTGAAACCCAAACTTACCCAATTAAAAAAGTAGTTAAATTTACTCAAACCACCACAAAAAAAAAAAATCCCAAGTAAAGAAAAACCTTCCAGACAACGTAGGTGCTCAAATAAATCCCCGGGTCACTATTTTACCAAGTGTACAGTTGTTGCTGGTTTAGGAAAACACCCAACTGTCTATTTTTTTAAGTGTACACAGCTCTTACAGTAAAGAACCCTTTTTAAAAAAAAAAAAATTTGGAGATTAAACCTCATTTCTTAAAACTGGAAGGGGTGCCCACGTGTTCGTGGCAAAGACAATAGACACAGTTAGCCAGCAAGCAAAGCTCAAATTTGCTGCATTGCTTCAAAAAAAAAAAAAAAAAAGTGGCCCAGCATTAGACCATCATGCACACCAACACAGCAACATCTACAACAGCATAGAAATCCCCAAATAATTCACACAGGGGTAGATCAAAATCAATATCCCAGCAATATTAGCCTGTGTGCGTCATATCATGACATTTGTGCCAGTATCATTGTGCCAGGGGACACTGTGCTGGTATGATGCGTGGCATAAAGGAGTGGGCACTACCCAAAAAGACCTTCTGTGTGTGCAGCTACATGTGGCAGGAAGCAGCCCAACAAGAAAAAAAAAAAAGACATGGGTCTTAAACGGGCGTTCGGGTTGGCATTTAGCCATCTCGTCGGAGATTTATGCCAAAGGGTCATACGGGACTGTAAGCTCTTTGGCCGGGGTTGACCATCTTTAAGGTGATGGAGAGGGGGGGGAGGAAGAAAGAAGGAAGAGGGGTAAAGGGGGAAGACAGAAAGAAGTGAGGGGAGATGGCATGACTGCAAAGACAAAGAAGCTGACCCCACACCCAACCCTTACCCCCTCCGTTTTAAAGAGCCCTTTCCCCCCTGCGTCTTAGAAGAGCACCCACTGCCATTTTTAACCCTACCCCAAGACCCCCGCCCTGCTCACTTACCTTAGTGCACACACCAGGTGTACAATTAATTTGGGAGATTTGTCACCCAGAGCTGTGCCCCCCCCTCCCTCTCCCCCCCCTGTCTCCCTCTGCGCATCCTCTCTGCGAAGAAGAGAAGAAACCATCTCTCTGTCTGGCACTCTTCCTTTGCACCCCAAATATTTAAGGGTATTCACTTCGGGGGGTAGCTTAGGGCGTCTCCCTCGGACCCCCTCACCCTCTGCACACACAAGTTGCGTGCAAGGCGAGGGCTCTCTCTCTGCCTTTCTCAGCAGAAAAACTCTCACCTCTTCCCCCCGCACAACTTTCTACACTTAATTCAAATGCGTTTGGCTGGGCAGAAAAATCTCAAAAAATTCAGGAGCGTCAGGGAAAGGGCGAGGAGCTGGGGCACCAAATTTGGGGGGCCTAGGTGAAACTGGGCGCAGGATAAAAATAGGCAAAGTTGGGGAACATTTCAGGCCCGAAGTTAACTAGTCTGACTCGTGTTTTGACTTTGTGCCAACAGACAGCTAGAGGAAGAAAGGGGAGGGAGGGAGAGGAGCGCGGATACAGGACGAGAGAGAGAAAGTTGGATCTAAAGAAAAAAAAAACATTTAAAAAGACGAAAAAGAGTAGAAAAGAATGAGAACGTAACTGCAGATATAGTATAAAACGCCATCTGCAGCTAGACATTTAGACAAGGTGCCCATTTCTAAAGGGCATGTGAAGGCAACAGTTATTCCCCTAACAGATTACCAAGGACTAATATTATGGCCAGAGATGTGTGTTTCACTCATTTGTGTTTTCTTTTTCTTTTCATATTTCTTCTTATGCTACTTTTGCTGCCAGCAATGATATACTCTAACTGGAGAAAGGGTGGGAATGAAGGAAGACATTGGAGTCTGTTGAAAGAAGTAAAATACAAAGAGGACAGCAGCCTGTTCATTCTGAGTTTACTGTACATGCAGCCTGTTCATTCTGAGTTTACTGTACATGCAGCCTGTTCATTCTGAGTTTACTGTACATGCAGCCTGTTCATTCTGAGTTTAAAATCCAACTACAGCTTCAGTATAAACAAAAAAAAAAAAACAAGCCTATTAGCTTTGTCTACTCCAACCTTCACATACAGGGTTTACCCTTTGCTTGCACTTATACGACCCTTGGGGTACTATTCCTTCCACTGAAACCAAAAATGGGGCATAATTCCTCCCACTAATATAAATGAAGGAACACATCATCCCTCCCACTGACACCAAAGACGGGGCACTGTGTCTCCCATTGCAACCAACAATGGGGTATTATTCATTCCACTGACCGCAACGATGGAGCACTATTCCTCCTACTGATACCTACAGTGGGGCACTATTCCTCCCACTGACACCAATGGTGGGGCACTATTGCTTCCACTGATACCAACGGTGGGGCAATATTCCTTCCACTGATAGCAATGATGGGGCACTATTCATCCCACTGACACCAACAATGGGTCAATATTCCTTCCACTGATACCAATGATGGGGCACTATTCCTTCCACTGTTACTAGCAATGGGCACTATTCCCCCTACTGATACCAATGATGGGGCAGCATTCCTCCCGCACTATTTCCCCTACTGATACCAATGATGGGGCAACATTCCTCCCACTGATACCAATGATGGGGCACTATTCCTTCCACTATTACCAGTGATGGGGCACTATTCACCCTACTGATACCAACAATGGTGAAATGTTCCTCCCACTGATACCAACAACATGGCACTATTCCCCCTACTGATACCAACAATGGGAAAAATATATTTCTCCCACTGATACCAACAACATGGCACTATTCCCCTTACTGATACCAACAATGGGGAAATATTTCTCCCACTGATACCAATGACATGGCACTATTTCTTTCACTGATACCAATGGGGCACTATTCTTTTCACTGTTACCAACGATGGAGCACTCCCCCCCCCCCCCCCCCCCCCGATACCTATAATGATGCACTATTCCTTCCACTGATACCAACAATGGGGAAATATCCTTTTCACTGATACCAATGATGGGGCACTATTCCTTCCAATGTTACTAGCGATGGGGCACTATTCCCCCTACTGATACCAATGGTGAGGCACTATTCCTTCCACCGTTACCAATGATGGGGCACTCCCCCCCAATACCAATGATGGGGCATTATTCCCACCACTGATACCAACAATGTAGTGGTATTCCTCCCACTGATACCCTTGAAGGGGCACTGATACCAAAAATGGGGCAATTTTTCTTCCATTGATACCAATGATAGGGCACTATTCCTTCCACTGATACCAACAATGGGACAATATTCCTCCCACTGACATCAACGATGGGGCACTATTCCTCTCACTAATGACAATAATGGGGCATTGTGCCTCCATCTATTGACCACAGGTGCTATATAATTTTTTTATTCCCACTGACCACCAAATCTGAGGCATTATTTACTCCCAATGATGTTGGGACATTTTCTACTTACACTGGCCACAGTTAGGCCCCCGTAAAATCAGAAGGACAGTAAAACAGCCCTTTGTTTAGGAAGTTTGGAGACCTCTGCCTGGAAGACTCAAATTATGTAGACAGTCCATCTCCAGACAATTCTTTATGTAAAATAGCCCAGCTTTTGCCAGCTTTTTCTAGTTTTAGGTAGAGTGAGGAACATTTAGAACTTCGGTCAAGCTTTTATTTCTTACTCTTATCTTGGACACTTTCCCTCGCTTCCTGTTTTGGTGACAACACCAAAAGAAAAACTTCCCAGCAGGGACACAAAAAGAAAAAAAGACACAGAGGTTCGTGTGTGCTCAAGACAGCACTAGCCACTAGACCAGGAGTCTCCAAACTTTTCAAACAAAGGGCCAGTCTATTGTCCTTCAGACTTTAGGAGAGCCGGATTGTGGCCAGCGGGGGGTAAAAAATGTCCCAAGCCCAACATCAGTGAGAATAAATATGGCCTCAGGGTTGGTGGTCAGTAGGAGGAGTAGTTCCCCATTATTGGTATTAGTAGGAGGAATAGTTTCCCATCATTGGTATCAGTGGAAGACATAGTTCCCCATTGCTGAGGTCAGTGGGAGGAATAGTGCCCCAAGGGCCAGATATAGGCTAGCAAAGGGCCACATCTGGCCCTCGGGCCGCAGTTTGAAGACCCCTGCACTAGACTGTCTGGACTGAACCAAAAATGGATTACACCTATTACACTGCTGGTGAAAACTTACTATATAGTATAGTATAGTACATAGTATATACTATACTAGGTACTATATTTCAGAAAACTTGTTTACAACTTGTGTCTAAACGACACTGCAAATGCTAAGTATGCCAAGTATTTCAAAGAAGACTGTTCTAGAATGTCATCTCAGAAGTCCTGCTGTGGAGCGCTCAGGCTTATTCTGTAAGGGTAAGCCCAACCAAAACTGAGATTGTAGGTACTGAGGTTCTAGGAGCTGGGTCACATATCTTCTTGAGGCTCTTACAATGACATCTCCTTACCTTGGTTTCTGCTACTGTTTACAGAGCTGAATTGTCCACAAGATAGCTTAGGCCAGTGGTTCTCAACCCCAGTCCTCAAGTACACCCAATGGGCCATGTTTTCAGGTTTTCCTTTACTTTGCACAGCTGCTTTAAATAAATATCAATGACATGGTATTGATAAGAGCTATTTTATCTAAGGGAAGTTCCCAAAACTTGGCCAATGGGGGATACTTGAGGACTGAGGTTAAGAATCACTGGTCCAGGCTGAGGCCTGCATGTCCACGGTGGTGTCCAGCTATAACCTTTGATGTATCTGGCCCAGTGGCCCCCCAGGCAGAAGCCTAGAGCTTAGTGAATTTTGAGGGGGGGGGGGTATGTTTGTCCCACTATATCCTTTAGAGTTATCTTTTATAGGTAAAGCCAACCAAAACTGAGATTTTAGGTACAGTCAGAGCTAGTCACCTATCTCTTTGAGGCTTTAACATTGATATCTACTTGCCTTTGTCTTTACCACTATTCACAAAGCTGAATCATCCACAAGGCAATCTAGGCAGAAGCCTAAAAAAGATGGATTACACCCAAATGTAGAGGCTTGATTTAGAACCAGTGATAGGATATGAATGGAATCCATATTAAAGGCCCACAGACATTATACAGTGATTAGAAATGTATGTAAAATCCAGCCTCCCCCAGTGGGATCAGCTGGATGGATTATGAACAGGAAGGCTGATTTGGCAGCACTTTCCTATACAAGCAAATTAAGAAGACACTGTTGCGAGTGTCTCAGGCAGACATCAGCAATCATCGCACGTTTTTTTTCTTTTAACCAACAACAGGTGGTGTTGTCACATTTCCAAAAAACTTGAAGCCATAGCCCAATCTGGTCTCTTCCTTTCAGCTCATGTCTTTTTTTTTTCAGATTCGGATGAAGACTTCAACAACAAATGATAAATGCCTTCTAGTGTGGCATACAAGTACATCTGAAAACACCAGGAAATGTGTATCAAAGTCATATCTCCAGAACTAGGATATCTGGGATAGTTTGAAGCTTTGCTCCCCTTCGTGTAGGCCTGACTGAAAAACGAGTGTCATTTGGTCTAAATATGTGTGTAGTTAGATACAATAGGGAGGTGTTCGTGAACTTATTGCAGTGTTTTACTTGGAGATCCTGCCAGTAACAGCACTTTCTGCCCAAGGCTTTACATTGATACATAGGTATGGCCTTACATTGATGATCAGTAGGCAAGAGCCCATCATGCAGCCATTCTTTACATTGGTGGGAAATGGTAATTTGCCCCTTTACATTAGTGGCACTGTTTCTCCTCACATTGGTGGTCAGTGGTGAAGTGCCCTTTGACATTAGTGGTGAGGTGTCCCCTTTCATTGGTAGACAGTGGTGAGGTGTCCCTTCACATTAGTGGTTAGTGATGAAGTTTCCCCATACATTAGTTGCCAGCGGTGAAGTGCCCCTTTCCATTAGCGGCTAGTGATGAAGTCTCCCCATACATTGGTGGCCAGTGGTGCCCCTTTCTGTTAGGGGTTAGAGGTGAAGTTCCCCCATAGATTAATGGTCAGTGGTGAATTGCCCTTTTCCATTAGCAATTATTGGTGACATTTCCCCGTAGATTGATGGTCAGTGATGAAGTGCCCCTTGACAATGGTGATCCTCTTAGCAAATCTAGAGAAATCCTAAAGTTAAAGCGGAACTTCACCCAAAAGGGAAAGTTCTACTTATTTGCCTACTACCCCATCCTCTT
This sequence comes from Lithobates pipiens, assembly GCF_037356315.1. NCBI lineage: Eukaryota > Metazoa > Chordata > Amphibia > Anura > Ranidae > Lithobates > Lithobates pipiens. The sequence goes on from NW_027507903.1 coordinate 597,880,705, forward strand.
TACAACTGGCACTTTTTTTTGGGGGGGGGGGGAGCGGGTACCTGTTTTTGACAGTTCACCCTAGCCCCTCCCCCCTTTGCTCGCAGTCTTCAGGGACACATCATAGGTCCCAGAACACTGCGGAATCATTCACAATGCACAGCGCATCTTGCATATGTGCAGTGAGAAGCCGTCTGTGAACTCGCAAGGCTTCACAGCTTTTTTCCCTTAGTTAAGTTGCCGACACTAAGATGCCATTGAAGAATCGGCTCGGTGAGGACAGCGCTGGATCCCTGGACAGGCAAGTGTCCTTATATTAAAATCAATGGCTCTGCTCCACCCCAAAATGGGTATAATGATTTAGTCAGGGTCTACAAACTTTCTAAATAAAGGGCCAATTACTGTTCTTCAGGTTTTATGGGGGGCAGACTATGGCCAGTGGGAGTAGACAATGTCTCAGGCTTTGTGGTCAATGGGAGTAAAAAACCTTACATAGCATCTATGGTCAGTAAGAGAAGAAATAGTGCCCCATTGTTGGTGTCAGTGGAAGGAATCATGCCCCATCCTTGGTGTCAGTGGAAGGAATAATGTTCCATCATTGTTGTCAGTGGAAGGAATAATGTCCCATCATTGGTGTCAGTGGAAGGAATAATGTCCCATCATTGGTGTCAGTGGAAGGAATAATGTCCCATCATTGGTGTCAGTGCGAGGAATAGTGCCCCATCGTTGGTCTCAGTGGGAGGAATAGTGTTTTTTTTTATCAATGAAAGGAATAGTGCCCCATCCTATGTGTTAGTGGTAGGCATGCTGTTCCTTCGTTAGTATCAATGGAAGGAATAGTGCTCCATCATTGGTGTCAGTGGGAAGAATAGTGCCTCATTGTTGGGGTCAGTAGAAGGAATGGTGACCCATCATTGGTGTAATTGAAAGGAATATTGCCCCATCGTTGGTGCCAGTGGAAGGAATATTTCTCCATTGTTGGTGTCAGTGGGAAGATTAGCACCCGAAAACAGTCAGAAATCAGGTCCCTTCTGGAGCCTGCACTTCAGAGATAACTAATCTAAGACCTCAAGCAGGTCACAGTATGTACCTCCATCCACCAACATGATATAGAAAAGCACTATAATGAAATATTATGAATTTGAAGAATCCCTATCACAGCCTTTCTGAACCTTTTTACCCCTAAGGAACCTTTGAAATAATTTTCAGGTTACATAGTTACATACAAGATTAACGTTCGGATTGACAGGTTTTTCCCTACAGCAAATGTCACATGACCTTGAGAAATGTTCAAATGTTCCAGGACTGACTCCACATCTAGACAAAAGCCTAGAGCCTTGTGGATATCCAAAGGACCCAGCTTCAAGCTTCATTGTTCCCAAGCCCTCAAGCAGTAGCTTAGAGCCAGCTGGATGTTCAGGGGGCCACAGCTACAACCTTCATTGTTGCCAGGACCCCAGGCAGTAGCTTAGAGCCAGGTGGATGTCTAGGGGGGCCAGCTACAACCTTTATTGTTCCTGGGCCCCCAGGCAAAAGTCTAGATGTACAGGGGGGCAGCTTTACACCCCCAGGCTTTTTTTTTTAAAGGTAAGTCAAACCAAAGCTGAAATAATAGGTACAGGTAGTGAGCTTGTATAGTCACCTAGCTTCTCATATCTCCTTAAACCTATAATACCACGTCGATGGGAAATGTTCGATGTGAGCTTGTTGTCGGAAAGTCTGACCGTGTGTATGCTCCATCAAATATTTGCTGTCGGAATTTCCACACACAAATGTTTGAGAGCACTGAGAAGGTTCTCAAATTTTCCGAAAACTTCACTTGTTGTCGGAAAGTCCGATTGTGTGTACACAAGTCTGTCGCACAAAAGCTCTCGCATGCTAGGAATCAAGCAAAAAGAGCCCCACTGGCTATTGAACTTCCCTTTTCTTGGCTCGTCGTACGTCTTGTACGTCACCACGTTCTTACGTTTGGAATTTCCGACAACATTTGTGTGACCGTGTGTATGCAAGACAAGTTTGAGCCAACATCAATAGCCAGGGCAGCATAGTGGTGTAGGGGTTAGCACTTTCACCTAGCAGCAATAGGGTCGCTGGTTCAAATCCTGACCAGAGACACCATCTGCCTGGAGTTTGCATGTTCTCCCTGTGCCTGCGTGGGTTTCCTCCAGGTACTCTGGTTTCCTCCCACACACCAAGGACATGCTGGTAGGTGTTTTCAAAATTGGCCCTAGTATGTTTATGTGTTTGTAAGTGTGTCAGAACCCTGCTGGGTAAAGGACTGTGCTATATCAAGATTCAACTCATCCTTTGGAAAGTTTTGTTGTCGAAAAATCTGATCGTGTGTACGCGGCATTACAGTGAAATTTCCTCTCCTTGGTTTCTGCCACTGTTCACAGAGCTGAATTGTTCACAAGGCAACCTAAGCAGACGCCTAGAGCCTAGTGGATGTCCAGGAGGGCAAGCTACAACCTTCATTGTACCTGGGCCCCCAGGCCATAGCCTACATCATGGGGGTGGGTGGGGGTAACCCTCAGGCTTATTCTTTAAATAAGGCTAGCTAAAACTGAAGTTTTAGGTACTGGTAGAAAGCTAACTCACGTAGCTTCCCACATCTCCTTGAGCTTCTAACCTTAACATCACTGTGGTCTCTGCCACTGTTCACAGAGTTGAATCATCCACATGGCAACCTAGACAAAAGACTAGAGCCTGGAGGGTATCATGAGAACCCAGCTATAACCTTCATTGTACCTCGGCCCCCAGGCAGAACCCTAGAGTCTTGTGGAAGTCTAGGGGGCCCAGCTACAACCTTCATTGTTCCCATGCCCCCAGGCAGTAGCTTAGAGTGAGGTGGATGTCAGGGGGCCCAGCTATAACATTCATTGATCCCGGGCCCCCAGGCAGTAGCTTAGAGCCAGTTGGATGTTCAGGGGGCACAGCTACAACCTTCATTGTACCAAGGTCCCCAGGCAAAAGCCAGGATGTCCAGGGGGAAGCTTTATACTCTCAAGCTTATTCTTTAAAGGTAAGTCAAATCAAAGCTGAAACTGGAGCTACATACAGAGAGCAAAGTTATAGAGCTTCTCATAACTCCTTAAGACTCTAACATTGAAATGTACTCCCCTTGGTTTCTGCCACTTTCTGAAGCACTGTGGCCACTGCCACAATGTTGAATCATTCACAAGGCAAGCTAATCAGATGTCTAGAGCCTTGTGAATGTCCAGAGGAACAAGCTACAACTTTCATTGTACCTAGGCCCCCAGGCAGCGTACTTTCTGGTGGATGTCTGGGAGGGAACCCTCAGGCTTATTCTTTAAATAAGTCTAACTAAAAATGAAATTTTAGGTACTGACGGAAAGCTAATTCACCTAGCTTCCCATATATCCTTGAGCTTCTAACACTGACATCTCCTCACAGTGGTGTCTGCCACTGTTCATAGAGCTGAATCATCCACATGGCAACTTAGACGGAAGCCTAGAGCCTGGTGGATGTCAAGGGGACCCAACTACAACCTTCATTCTATCTGGGACCCCAGGCAGAAGCCTAGAGCTTTGTGGATATCCAGGGGTTTCTGCTAGAACCTAAATTGTTCCCAGGCCCCCTGACAGAAGCCTAGAGCCTTGTGGATATCCAAGGGGTTTCTGCTACAACCTTAAATGTATCTGGGCCCCCTGGCAGAAGCCTAGAGCTTTGTAAATATCCAGGGTATTCAGCTACAACTTTAATTGTTTGTCGGGTCCCCTTGACAGAAGCCTATTGCCTTGTGGAGGTTGAGGAGGCCTAACTACATTCTCCACTGTCCCTGGGCCCTCAAGCAGAAGCCTGGAGCCTTGTGGATGTCCAGGGGGCTCAGCTATGACCCACAAGCTTATTTTTTAAAGATAAGTCTAATCGAAACTGAGATTTTAGGTACAGACAGAGCTAAAGCCGGCCATAGATGGAGTGATTTTCAATTGATCAACTTGGGTATAATCAGCCAACTCATACATGGTTCGAACCATATATGGCCGGCGTTAGCCATCTAACTCTGAGCATAGTTGAGCATCATGGGAAATGTAATTCCAAAACTTCTGGGGTGCCAAGGTTCGCTATCACTGGCCTAGTGGATGTCCGGGGGAACCCAGCTACAGCCTTTGTGCTCCTGCACTAAACCAGAGGGATAACATAAATGTAAAAATAAACTCCAATAAAAATAGAAAGCATGGATTATGATATGTGAAAATTTTTATTGGTGCACCAACATTCAAAAAAAGTAGCAACTGAAAACAAATGGGACTTGGAGGGTACCAACTTTTATTACAAAACATAATTAAAAACATAAGGTGTTTATAATAATTTTTCCTTCATTTAACGGAGAGCTTCCTTGTCCAATCCACCATCCAGGTATAGGTAATGGGAATACAGGTAACTCTACACGTTTCTTAGACCAGTGGTGTATTTTGTCAGGGGACGGCAAGAAGTAATCTAGAATCATAAAAATACATGTTAATATTGGATATGTACCATCCATACCAATCCATGCCACTCACAAAGTAGTACACACTCATGCGTTTCAGCCTAAGCACACTTGGTCATAGCTAGGCTAGAGCATACCAGTAATCTACGACTAAGGCCGTTTAGGGTGAAGCGGTAAGTTGTATTGCTTTGTGAATTTTTTTAAAGATTTCACTGTGTGCCAGTATATCGTATACATATGCTGTATTTGACCCAGGAAGGTTTGTGCTGTGCAGCACCGCGTCAACAGAGCTCAGCTGGATGGGAGGTAGAGCGGGTATAATCTTGATTATTATGGATAGTGTTCAAAGCTTTGCATCTGCCCGTCATTTCACAAGGGAGTTAGTTGGCATCTGATGGGGTGGCCCATGCCAAGACAAATAATGCAAATGAGGTGGCTTCTTATCAATGGCAATCGAAGCTGGTACCTTGCCTAAGGACCGATTCTGCCATCTCCGTCTCTTCCCATCAGCCTTCCCTGGTGGTCCAACTCCTCCCGGGGAATTCTTTATCATTAAATAGAAAGCACTCGGAGAAGGGGAATCCCCTGGAATGGCCACAGCAGGTGTGCAGAGCCATGAACGCAAGTGCAGAAACCTCATCACCAGAGTCCCTGAAAATACCAAAAGCTGTTCACAGCGATCATATGCGTTCCAGTGAGATTATTCAGTTGTCTGACCGCTTTGATATTCCCGTCGTATTGAGAAAAGCTGAAACCTTTATTTCAAGTGTATTCTTATGAGGTTGCATGGGATACAAAGTGATGGAACGTCATAAAGTTCCACACGTTATGTCACGTTGTGTTAAGGCCATCCATTGATTATAAGGGGCCCATTCACACTTCCATTGATATATGTTAATGCACAAACTAACGCGTTTTACGGCATGCATTAACATGCATTGTGTTAAGGCAGCCTAATCAGGCCCATTGACACTTAGGCCACATTTGCATCTCTCAATTTGGGATCCTAAATAGCTGCGGAACCCGCCAATAAAGAATAATGCGATTTTGCTGCAATTGTTGCATGGCAGGATCCTGTGATGATCACGGAAAATTACTCCTTTAAAATAGCATGAAGCTTTTAACCCGAAACAAAGCAAGACTTTTTTTTTTTGGAAGATAAACATCCATAGGACAGCCCCTTGTGACACACAAAATCGCATGAAAATTGCACTGTCAAAATTGCGTAGCTCATTTCCGCTACGTGATAATGTGAATGGGACCTTACAGCGTGTGTTACCACACTTCATATTCCTGATATGTGTCAGGTATACCCTGTACTTATATGAGAAAGTATCCTGTCCTCTTTGTATTGCTTCCTTTGTGTGAAATCCCTGGTTCCTGCCAGTCCCTCTGTTTTCCTATTAAAAACTGACCAAACTTCATCTGTTAAAAAAAAAAAAAAAAATACGTACCAAACTAGGCATGAGAGCACACTGTGGTTCCCTAGCTGTGCTGGGAACTCAGCCTGCTATCCTCCAATGAGACAACCCCCCTCCCTTCACAGCCATTCACTGGGAAGCTCAGTGTACTGCTGCTTCTCCTCCCCCAGCTCTCATACAGCTGAGAACAGGGAATGTGATCACTTATAAAAAAAGGGGAAAAGGGTATTTATCATTTTTTATATCCATACAAAAATGTTTTGCCTTTCATTTCTATTTTAAACTGAGTGGGTTATTTTACAAGGTGATCGTTTACAATCACTTTAACCACTTGCTGCCCGCCCGCCGTCATTATACGGCCGCTGTTCGACGTTAAATACCAGGGTTATGGTAGCAGATAGCTGCCATAACCCCAGTATCTTTTTAAACAGCGGACGGTCTGCTTTCATATAAAAGTGGTCGATGTGGCGGATTTGCCGCAAGATCACTTTTATCAGGGGGTCTCCGCCACTTACCGGAGCCGTCGGTAGCAGCAGAGACAATCAGGTCCTTTCCTCTAAGAGACACGGAGTGGAGTGAAGGAAAGATGGCCCCTGCTCTGCGCCATACCATTGGATGATGGAAGCGACGTCAAACGTCACTTCCGCCCAATGGTCTTAAAGGGGAATTTTTTTTCATTGAAAAAAAAAATACACTTTTTTAAATTGCTTTTAAGTTTACATGTGAGATCTGAAGTCTTTTTGACCCCAGATCTCACATTAAAGAGGTCCTGTATGCATTTTGGTTCACTGTAGTGCATTGGTTTCTTCTGTACAATGCATTAAGGTGTTATTTACGATGAATTGCACCGCAAAATACCACTCATATAGCAGGTATGTTGCCATGCATTGTGGTAATGCACATTAACATGTTTTTAAATGAGTTGCGACAACACACAAGTGTGAATGGGCCCTAAATAGGATGCCAAAAGGAACTGAAACGGGAAAAAAAATATGGATAGGACTCGTTTAACAATGGCCCTTCAGATTTCCCTTGATTGGGCCATAGCGGGTGTATCATATTCAACTTTTATTTTTTTGGAGCATTATTAAAAAAAATAAAAATAAAAAGAATGACAGCGCTTGAAAAACAACCATTGATTGGGGTTGATGTCCATGCTGGAGCTCATTCACACAATGACTGCCATTTTTTCCTGCTCTGGATCAATGCAATTAAGGGCAAATTTTGGATTTGTACTGCGTGCATTGGATGGGGCTGCAGGTCAGCGCAGCACAGGGCACCGCACTGCTGTGCAGAGACCTGAATGTAAAATTCAGACACTTCCAATAAAGTAAAAAAAAAAAAAAAGTAAACAGTGCCTTGCATTGCAAGACGTCGCTCATCACTGCTGCTACCCAGTGGCCGTTAGCCGCATGCTAAAATGTTCTGTTTTAGGCTACATTCACAGCAGCGATTTAGGCCAGGGCAAATTTGTAGCGGCAGGAATCAGTTATTCCTGCTGTGGCTCTGAGCAGCTCGGTGCAGCTATCAGCCCCATTCACTATAATGACAGGCCAGCAGCGGCTGCAACTATTCGCTGCTGTCCACACAGCCAACAATTACCTGCGCTGATCGCTCCCGAACGCACACGAAGACAAAAATGATACTCCCTGTTGAGTTCCAATGCGGTCCATTCAAGTGTAATGTACGTAGTGCTGCGACAACACATTGCCTTTTTTACTGCCTGTCATATGTCTCTGAAAAGCAATCCACCACAGAACGGCAAGGCCTGCGGCACAGGGATCCTCAAACTACGACCCTCCAGCTGTTGCGAAACTACACATCCCATGGGGCATTGTAAAACTCTGACATTCACAGACATGACTAGGCATGATGGGAATTGTAGTTCCTGAACAACTGGAGGGCTATAGTTTGAAGACCCATAAATGTATATCTTAATAACAGACCAACCACTGAAAACTGAAATATTCATGTAGGCCTCGTTTACATTTGTGTCTGGTGGTGGTAAAAACGGGCGGTTGATCCACGTTATTTTACTGCTTCCCAACCCCCCCCCCCCCCCTTAAGCTGCACAACACGGGTATACACATGCCACGGTGGAGATGCTTTGTGTTGTGGTGCAGCAAAAATTTAGCATTCAATTGAATGGGGCTGTGCTGCAACTGCCCCACAGCCGCATGTTTATGGCACATCGTGGTGCGGGCTATTAAGGGATAAAAAAAAGGTGGTGAGGAGGGGATATAACATCTCCTTGCCGCTTGTCAAACGCTCACATGAAAGCGATCCACCATAAAGAGGGCAATGCTAGTGTAAACAAGCACTGAGGTCCAATCCACACCCGAGTGTAGCTGTAATGCGCATTTCTTGCTTGCGCTTTTCACACGTTAACACGCATCAAGCCCATTTGCTTGAAAATGCGCAGTTGAGATGCATTTTTGCTTCCCAGCAATCCCCTCCCCTCCTTAAACTGCAAACAGCAGCAGACAGGGGTGTTTTACATGCTGCAGTCATGATGCTTTGCTTTGCACCCATGGCAAAGTTTACCCGACGTGTGGCGATCGTCAGGTGTGAAGCCTGCCGACCGCAATGCAGTCAAGCAAATGGGGGTGGTCCTTAAATGCCCTGCAACTGCATTGCAGCACAAGGTTGGGGCGTGTTTGTCGGCAGAAGTGGGGTTAAGCCCTGGTTCACATTGATGCGATTTGTAGGGTTGCCACCTCATTTCTTTAAAACAAACAGATATGAATTACACGAGTTCTGTGGTTGATTAAGGTGGTAATTAAACTCACTTGGTGCCTTATCTGCATTAAATTAGCCTCAGAACCTGTGTAATTCATATGTGCTCGGGTTTAAAGGGATGATGTGGCAACTCTAGCAATTTGGCATGCGATTTGACATGCCAACAACCGGCAATGGCAGCGTCCGAACCGGTGCAACACTGCATTTGCGGCATCGCACTGATTCCCAAAAGTAGTTTCTGTACTACTTTTGGCAATTTCGGGGTGCAATTTCCATTAACATCTGTGCGGAAACCCACACGGATGTTTCTGAAATAGCTCCCCAGAAGTCGGTACTGACACGCGAGAATGAAATTGTGTGAGGTCAGCTGAACTCGCACAATTTCATTCCCACAGTCTGTGTGAACCAGGGCTAAAGCAGGTGGTGAAGAGGCATTACATTGCTTCCTCAACCCCTGTCAGTAGCCTCTGAAGTCCAATCCAAACGCTGATCATGCTTCAGAGAAAAGCGAGTTTTAAACGCACCATATACCTTTACTTATTTACTCATTTGTTAAATTTAAGGCCTCATTCACATGGGGTGTAGTATAGTGTACACCTGTGTGAGGGCTGTGTTTATGCAAACAGGGATGCACAGGCTGCCCTACACACGACAAACACCTTTTCGGTCTTGGAACGTCAGGCATTTCATCAGGCTGTGTATGTGACAAACGCGCAGAAATATGTGTGTCTGCTGCCCCCGCTTAGGGTGGCATCAACAATTAATGGCACTGCGAAAGTGCGACCCATGTTTACAGTGCGTTTCCAAAACATGTGCCAAAACACACATCTTTGTGTGTTTTGTTGCACCTTTATGAAATGCGCAAGTGTGAATGCAGCCTGAGGGCCCAAGTACAAATAAATTTATTAAATCGCAGCTTCTCATAGGAGTACGTTCTGTCGCTTGTGGTGCGTTGCCTGTCACGGTTAGAAGCACAGGAACTTAATTTTGAGCAATTTGTGTGTATCTAGGCCCTTTGGAGTTGAATGGATGCACCTGAATAGGCACGACACAAATGTTTCTGTGTGTTTTTTAAGCGTTTCTCTGCCACAGCACACAAAAAAAGCCAGGAGATGCATGAGAGATGACAACAGCGGGTGTAACAGAGGATTCAAAAGAGAGAAAAAACACCTGAGGCTTCCATAATACACGATAAACTATTTAAAAAACGTGTATATGCGCAACCCAATGCACTAAAAAACAAAAAACATATATGAAAAAAGCATAAAAAACGCATGTATATGTGCGTCAAATCGCACAAAAACACACAAAAAAAAACACTCAAGTGTGAATACAAAATTAAAGTGAGGTGATTCTGTGGTAACCAGTAGGCCCGGTTGCTATCGGTAACCGCACTCCTCATCCCGCCATTGCTTTTGGAACAGCTTGTTATATGTAAATTTACCATTTTCTGAACACATGTGACAATCATGCCGCCATGATGCCGCCAAGCTGCCTCTTTTCTATATATGATTTTTTTTTATTTTTGTTTATTTTTGTAAGTACAGATTTTTTCACTTTTTCTGGTAACTTCTTAGGAATTTTCTGATGCAGACTGATAGGGTTGGCCTGTGGCCATTTTTTACTGCTATACGTCCGTCCACGCAGGCACTGGGAGAGGAAAACGTGCTCCCCCTCTTGCCGCGCGGTCTGGGTGTATATATAAATGTATATAGAGCGATTAAGTCATCCCTCCCTCTCTGGGCGCCTGTGGCGAATCTGCTGTGGTGGGTGAGGAGATGAATTTACTCAACCAGACAGAAAAAGGAGGGGGTGAAGGGGGAGGAGGAGGAGGGTTCCATCCCATCCCATCCCCCCCCCCTCCTCCTCCTCGTCTCCCACCCAGTACAAATGTCATGCCTGTACACCGCCAGCAACATATCTGCGCTCGCACACACACACACACACACACACACACGTACGCACAGGCACGCCCGGGCCTGCTCTGTCCGCTGCACGCCTTCATGCAGGACGCACTACGAAGACAAAGGACGCGATACAATTTTTTTTGGTGGGGTGGTACTCAAAGTGTTTTTTTCTTTGCTGCGCCTTTTTTTGTAGCTATTGCGATGTCACCACACATGTCACAATCTGATTGTACAATCTCCTTTAGATCTACCATCAGCTATGTAGTGCAATGGCCTGTCTGACTGGAAGTAAACAGAATCGATTGCTTAGGCCTGTCAGCTTAATTTCTTTAGGCATGCGGTTAGGCTGCTTTCACACTGAGGCAGTTTTTAGACATTTTAGCGCTACAAATAACACCTGTAAAGTGCCTGAAAACTGCTTCTCATGCGCCATGCTTTCACACTGGGGCGGTGCACTTGCGGGACGGGGAAAAATAGTCCTGCAACCCGCATCTTTGGGGCGCCCCTGCCTATTGGAATGAATGGGCAGCGCTTCCGAATCGCCTGTAAAGCGCTTCAGAAGTGCCACAACCTGGGCGGTTTTAACCCTTTCTTCGGCCGCTAGCGGGGGGGTTTAAAAGCATCACGCTAACAGCCGAAAAGCATAGATAAAACTACGGTAAATCGTCGTTAAAACGAAGGTAAATCGCCACTAGAACGCAGGTAAAACACCGTTAAAATGTTTCCGCAAGTACAGTGTGAAAGTAGCCTTAGAGGGGGGCAGCGTTTTTGTCGCCCCCCCCCCTTTAAGCTGCAGTAGGCAGCGGACGGGGGATGTTGTTTACATGCCATGGTTGCGATGCTTCATACCAACTTTTACCCGACAAGTAGTGATTGGCAGCCGGAAAGCCCGCTGAACACAACACACTTGAGCAAATGAGGGAGCGACGCAAACACCTTACAAGCACATGCATGTTTGTCGGCAAAAATAGGGTTAAACACTTGACCTCTGGAAGATTTACCCCCCTTCATGACCTATTGTTTGCGATAAAGCGCTGCATTACTTTAACTGACGATGCGCAGACACGCAGTGCTGTACATAAATGAAATTGATGTCCCTTTTTAACCACAAATAGAGCTTTCTTTTGGTGGTATTTGATCACCTCTGCATTTTTTTTTTTTTTTGAGCTATAAACAAAAATAGACCGAAAATTTTGAAAAAAGAAAACAATTTTTTTTACTTTCTGCTATAAAATATATCCAATGAAAGAAATTATTTCTTCATTGATTTAGCCAATATGCATTCTACTACATATTATTGGTGAAACAAAATCCCATTAAGCATATATTGATTGGTTTACGCAAACGTTATAGTGTCTACAAACTATGGGATATATACTGGAATTTTGCATCTCCACAGGCAACGCTTTAACATTTTTTACAGGTTACCTGTTAGAGGAGGTCTAGTGCTAGAATTATTGCTCTCGCTCTAATGTGAGCCGCTATACATCACATGTTTGGTGCGATCACCGTTTACATATGCATGCTCGACTTTATAGTATCTCACAAGAGTACATCCCTCACATTTTTGTAAGTATTTTTTTATATCTTTTCATCTGACAACACTGAAGAAATGACACTTTGCTACAATGTAAAGTAAAGAGTGTACAGTGTATAACAGTGTACAGTGAAAATGTCCAAATTGGGCCCAAAGTGTCAATATTTTGTGTGGCCACCATTATTTTGCAGCACTGCCTTAACCCTCTTGGGCATGAAGTTCACCAGATCTTCACAGGCTGCCACTGGAGTCCTCTTCCACTCCTCCATAACGACATTACAAAGCTGGTGGATGTTAGAGACCTTGTGCTCTTCCACCTTTCCGTATGAGGATGCCCCACAGATGCTCAATAGGGTTTAGGTCTGGAGACATGCTCGGCCAGTCCATCAACTTGACTCTCAGCTTCTTTAGCAAGGCAGTGGTCGTCTTGGAGGTGTGTTTGGGGTCGTTATCATGTTGGAATACTGCCCTGCGGGCCAGTCTCTGAAGGGAGGGGATCATGCTCTGCTTCAGTATATTACAGTACATGTTGGCAGTCATTGTTCCCTCAATGAGCTGTGGCTCCCCAGTGCCAGTGTTCCGCCGAGAAAGGTCCCCCTGGCGGATAATGACCCCCCCCTGTACTGGCTGTGTTCCATCAATACTTTTATCTTCCAAGACCAAACGACTTGGGTCAATCGTAACTGTCACCATCTGCTGCTATTTTTTATCTCACACTATCCATGTTCAATGCGATCATTCTGGTAAATCAGACATCGATCGTTCAGTCTTATTGCAATGTCTATGACTGCCCCGTAGGGTCAAAATATTTACCTCTATTGATCCTTGATTGGATCATTTTGTTGAATTGAATGCCGATGGCTCTGCTTTATCACCAGGGGCAAACTGACCATTCGGGCACTCGGCATTGCCCGAGGGCCCCATGCCACTAAGGGGCCCCATCAGGGTTGCCAGCCTCAATAAAACCAGGGAAAGTACGTAAAAATCTGTGTTTTTTTTTAAATCCCAAGATTATAGCTGCCCCGCCTCTCCAGTACCTTTTCAGTGTGTGTATGTGTATTCTGTGTGTGTATACTGTGTGTGTATATTGTGTGTCTGTGTGTGTATACTGTATGTGTGTGTGTGTGTGTATACTGTGTGGCCCCATAATCTATTGCCTAAGGCCCCCATAATCTCCTATTGCCTAAGAGTCCCCACATAATCTCATATTGCCCAGGGGCCCCATAATCTTCTCCTATTGCCCGGGGGCCCCATGAGTTGTCAGTCCGCCCTTGTTTATCACAATGTGTATGACCACCATTAAAGAGGAACTGCTGTCTGCTCACAAAATTTATAATAAAAACATCTTTGCCATTTTGAAGCTTCCCTCCAACCACTTTGCAGATTGTTTTCTATATACTGTGATTCTGTACTTGCCAAATATGCTGCAGCTGCAGACATCTCCCTCCACTGAGTCTGGCTGCAGCCATTTTAACTGTGGGCAGCTGAAGCTGCTGCCTGTTCACTTCCTGGATTTACATAGACACACAGAGGCACGCCTCCAGCTCTGCAGCTCTCATTAGCCCTCTTATGACTCATCCCCCTTCCTGGCAAACTCTCAGGAGAGTGAGAGCCAGAGCTGTGCATGATGTCATAAGCCTAGGCTAATGACCAGACAGGAAACAGGAAGTGGGCTGTATAAGGGATTTACTGGCAGAAAAAAATGTTTTATTATCCAAAGTTAAAACAACAAGAGCAGAAGATTTAATAGATGGAAAGATGAAAAAATGACTGAAGGTCCGATTTACGTACTCGTTGATGTACTCGTTATGAACACTTCTTATTAGATCTACCGACAAGTATGACGTGCCTGATTGGATACAAATCGATTGGATCGATTAGGTAGATCCGAAGTCAATTGTATGATAGAATTGTGACCATACACAATTTATTTTCTGGGCAATCTCGTATGATAAGATTAATTGATCTTTAGTAGACCACCTATTTGATCGATATGTCACACGCAGAAATGCGGAATTTGATTGATAATTAAGTTACGATCATTGATCTCATCTCTGTCTCCACCATGAAATCTCATAATCAAAATCCAATCGTATTCATGAACAATCGACCAATAGTTTTTCCACCCTGGCCGATTGACAGTTTCATTGAATCTGATCTAAATCGATCAGAAGGGAACTTATGGCTATTGCCTGCATCTCTTACCTTTTGTACCCCTACCCCCTCCCATTAGAATGTAAGCTCAACGAGCCGGGCCCTCCTGTCCCTTCTGTATTGAACTGTACTGTAATTGTGTTGTCCCCCCTCTACATTCGCTGCATAAACTGTTGGCGCTATATAAATCGTGTATAATAATAATAATGAATCACACATCGATTGGATAATGTCATTGGAGTGTGTACTGCCGCCGTAGGCTGACCATACAATCTGATTGTACAATCTCCTTTAGATCTACCATCTACTATGTAGTACAAGGAGCTGCCTGACTGATGCTATTTGAGTGGGTTGTTCAGGTTTATCCTCATATTACATCATTTTGGTAAATCCAAAGTCGATTGTACAGAGATTGTATGATCAGATTGTAGCGTGTATGGTGAGCCTAAAGCTGGCTACACAGGGAGCGAATTTCTTTCCTGCAACTCGTTTGCTTGATTCCCCCATAAATGCAGACAGGGCTGATGCGGGAATCCCTCCAGGATGGAGAACACAGTGAATATCGCTATAGCAGTCACTACTGATAATCGCAAGAGAATCCGGCAGGCTGGTTGTACCCAAATTGATCAATCAACTTGGGTACAACCAGCCTGCCCATTAACAATTTGAATCTTGGAAAATTTCTACTGATCCAGAGGAGAGTCTAATCGGGTATGGCCGTCCCTAGATTCTGACAGTCTCTGGCCCCGCCCCTCGCCTTCATTGGATTTAATTTATTCCAATCACAGAGGTTCAGCATCACATGTGGGTGTTGCCTTGGAGAAGGGAGTGGTCTGCATGCAAATTGCAGCTTTCCTGGGAAACGCCCACTCCTCCAGACTGACCACTCTTCAAGACATTTTGATATTTGCATAACTCCTCCCACTGCTTGCATGAGAGGAGTACTGAGGCTCCGAGGTTTTCCAGGAAACTTTGTACAGCCCCCCCCCCACCAGCCATGATCTGCCTGCATTGCATAGAGAATCACAGAGACCCAGTGATGAGATCACTGGGACTAAAAAAAAGGTATGCAGTCAAATCAGAAAAGTTTTATTGAAAAGAAAAATGATTAACATGGGGGGATGGGAGGAATGAAGACCCGGGGAAGGCAAAGTAAAAGCAGATTAACTTGATCAGTGATTTGCAATTTGCTGCTGAAGCTGATCTCTGGGCAAAAAAATAAAAATAAACTCCTCAATAGCCATAAAAGATATAAATGAACGTTGTGTGCACCACATGCCTCTTTCAAACACAGATATTACCTTGTAAAAGTAGCTGTGACATCATCACCTGTACTGTGCCTGTGCAGAGAGAAGAGCTGTGGGAGGGACTCAGCAGGCTCCACCCACTACATAAATCTACAGGAGGGGGCGGGGACAAGACCAGTCACCCTGCACAAGGGGGAGAGCAGCAGTGAGCGGTCTTTATTACAGGAATGTAACGTTTCAGACCGGATTACTGCACAGGTCTGAAAAGAACTACATAAAGCGCACCAAGGAAGAAAACGCATGATGAATGGATTTAGACATTATTCGGTTAGCCCGGAGTTCAGGTCTAATGATGTGTGAAGAATAATCAGGTTTCTATTACCCACTTGACCCCTGGAAGATTTACCCCCCCACACCTTAACGGCCAAGCCCTTTTTTTTGCTATGCATCACTGCGTTACTTTAACTGACAATTGTGTGGTCATGCAACGCTGTACACAAACCAAGTTTATATCATTTGTTTACACAAATAGAGCTTTTTTTTGGTGGTATTTTATCACCTCTGTGTTTTTTTACTTTTAAAGACCCAAAATTTACGGGGGGAAAAAAACAATATTTTTTTTACTTTCTGCTATAAAAAAAATCAAATTTCTTCATAAATTTAGGCCAATATGTATTCTGATACATATTTTTGATAACAAAAAATCCCAATAAGAGTATGATTGGTTTATGCGACCGCTATAGCGTCTACAAATTATGGGATATATTTATCAAAATTTTATTTATTTCATTTAGTAATGACGGTGATCAGCGACTTATAGTGAAACTGTGATAGTGCAGTGGAAAAGCTGACACTAACTGCAGTGGCGGCTGGTGCGTGGCGTAAACATTTTTTGAAAAAAAACCATCAATTGCAGCCACTGTGCCATCAAACGCTGCAACTGTGCCCATCAAACGCTGCCAATGTGCCATCATATGCTGACACTGTGCCATCAGTTGCAGTCACTGTGCCAAACGCTGCCACTGTGGCCATTAAATGATGCCACTGTGCCCAATAAACGCTGCCACTGTGCTCATCAAATGCTGCCACTGTGCCCATTCAACACTGGCACTGTGACAAACGCTGCCACTGTGCCCATCAAACGCAGCCACTGTGCCAAACGCTGCCACTGTGCCCATCAAATGCTGCCACTGTGCCAAACGCTGCCACTTTGCCCATTAAACGCTGCCACTGTGCCAAACGCTGCCACTGTGCCCATCAAACGCAGCCACTGTGCCAAACACTGCCACTGTGCCCATCAAACGCAGCCACTGTGCCATCAAATGCTGCCACTGTTCCAAACGCTGCCAGTGTACCCATCAAATGTTGCCAGTGTGCCCATCAAATGCTGCCAGTGTGCCCTTGAATGCCCTCCAGTGTGACCCCTGCCCGCTCGCCGTCTTCCGGACACTTACCCTGTCTTGGTGGGGCAGCGTGTGACGGTGACGAGCAGGGTCCTCCATGCATCTCCTGCCTCATCTCCTATCCTCTCCTCCTGATAGGCGTCCAGTAGCGGCACCTGCTGTTTCAGCCAATCAGGTGACAGGTAACAAACCCGGGCACCTGATTTTTGGAAAGACGGTTTTGTGTTAGGAAAACGAATAGTCATTCGCTTTTCTAACACTGCTGACCCAGTATGGTGCTCACAGGTCACTTTTTTTGAAGCCTATTAAAGCCTATGGCTCTAATCAAGTGCTTCAAAAACACCCCTGGCCGCTGTAATTCAGGCGCCCTGCGTCTGAAAAGGGGCCAGGCACCTGAATAGGGGGTGGCAGTGGCGGGCATAGATAGATTTATGCAATGCATGAATCTATCTAAGGAAAAAGGGGGCGGCGCCGAGGCGCCCTTAATGCACGGGCCGCCACTGACTAACTGACACTTTTTGGAAACCAGTGACACTAATATAGTGATCAGTGTTACAAATATGCGCTGACTGTCACTGTACTAATGACACTGGCTGGAAAGGGGTTAACATTTAGGGCGATCAAAGGGTAATTGTGTGCCTAAAGGTAGATCTGTTTTGGCTCGAAGCAGATGAGGTGAAGACATTTGTGGGAGACAGACCATGCTGCGAGCTGTTAGCAGAAAGTTTCCACATTGCAACAGGAATGCAGAAAGGCAGAGTAGTGGACTGATTGGTGCTGCTGCCTGATCATTTTGGGAGAATAGAGCCGGTGCTGCCGACTGATCATTGGGAAGTACACTGTGTTGTTGACCTCTGAGCTGTTGTAGGTGAAGAGAGTTACGTAGCTGTCACTCCTGGAGTTGGTGAGAAGTCACTGGCCAAACCTCACTTCTCCCTATTAAACAGGAACAGTATTGTTTGTTTGGTAAACAGTTCCGGCGTCTATGCCCCGGTTGGGAGGAGCTTTTTCTGAGCACTCCAATGCTAGATCTGGGCCCCAATGTGCTGGCCAGCAGAGAAAGGGTTTAATACAGACTGACAGACTGTTTTTTTATTTAATATCTTTTTATTTAGCAAAAACAGATATGAAAAGACATAAAAAGTATGGAAAACACAAACCGCATCATTATTGAAATAGTCAAAGAAACAAGGTAATGGGACTCATGTACACCCAGTGATATACAATCATATGATATGACATATGGTCCAGGACCAACAGTAATACTGAAGTGAAAGGAGTATAGTATGTGGTCCGTAAAATTAAGTAGGACTAGGTGTCACCTTGGGTCATCATAAGTAACGAAAATGTTTGACTAGATGATGGTTTCATAGAAAGGAAGAGATAGACTAAAGGTGGGAGAAGAAGAAAAAAAGGGGGGAGGTAGAGAGGGGGGATTGAGGAGGGAAGTAGGGATGGGGAAGGGTGTAGGGTGGGAGGCTGGCAATCATGGTAATATTGGTAATATTCCTGTGGGACATACAGGAATAAATGAACACGGATGAACATTTACAACTGAGAAACCAAAAGAGAGAACACTTAACCCATGTTACAGATATGCCAGTTAATGCATTCTAGTAAATTAGGTTGTCTTGGGCAGTCGTAGTGATGAGATCGCTATAGCAAGGTGTGCCCAACCAGGGGGCGCTTAGTAGTTCCCCTTGCAATGGGGGTAAGTTCCTCCATAAGACAAACCTCTGAGACCATTTGTAACCATTTCTGTATGGAAGGGATTATGGGTTGGCCCCAAATAGAGGGAATAAGGGCCTTGGCTGTGTTCAGCAGGTGGGGAACGAGCGAGCGTTTATACCTGCCAATGGGCATCGAAGTGGCATGGAAAAGTATAATCCAAGGGTCATGGGGGAGGTCGATGTCAGTGATTTGATGAATTGGGTTCAACACTTTAGACCAAAAGGGGCAAATGAGAGGGCAGGACCACCATATGTGACCATGGGTAGCATCAGTCCCACAGTTCCTCCAACAAAGTGGGGAGTTAGAGGGGAACATTCGGTGTAAATCAACAGGATTGTAATGCCATCTGGTGAGCAGCTTGTAGTTGGATTCTGCGATACTTAAAGAAAGTGAGGAGACATGCACTAATTGCAGAATTTTATCCTTTATCTTGCTTGTAAGAGTGGAGCAATAAAATAAGCAGGGTATTCAGGGCTTTGTAGGTCGATGAGAGCCCCGTAGAACTGTGAGATGCAGTGTAACGGGGGTCCTTGTGGTTGAAGATGAATTAAATTCCATTAATATCTTGGATGCTCCGTAATGGCTGAGGGAGGGTTTATAGGAAGCAATTCATTTGGTTGTATCTCTATTTGTCCATGAAAGAGATGGGCTCGGGGCCCAAGATTTCCAAAAGAGACCTAAGGTTATTTGAACGGAGGATATGGTGTAGTAAAAGGGGGCCCATGATTGAAAGCCCGGATCCATGGAGTCTAGTAGAAAAAAATTGTGATGTAATAGTGGCATTAGAGGAGAGTCATACGACCAGGAAAGATTCTTATGAAGTTCATCCCAGACACCCAGGGAGGATGTGGTAAAGGGCGAGGTGTTTTGAGAAAGGCTCCTTGAGGCACGCAGTAACCAGGGGGCCGTTGAAAGATCTGAGCCACAAAGAGTATAATCAACTGTACCCATAATTTAGAGGTAGTGGCGTATTTCCAGTCTGCGATGCATGACAATACAACAGAATGGTTATAAGCTTTGAGATTTGGAAGCCCCCCCAGTGCGATTGGAACGGCAAAGTACCGCTCTAGAGACTCTTGGGTGGCCATCCCTCCAAATAAAGCGGGCGATCATGGTCTGGAGAAGGGTACAGAATCCTATAGGGACACCCATGGGAATCATTTGGAAGATGAAAAGAATCCGGGGCAGAATATTCATATTCATATTCATTCATATTCACATTCAATAATATTTACTTTGCCTAAACAGGAATGTGATAGAGGACCATTTTCGGAGATCTGTTCTAATGCTGTTCAAGAGGGGAATGTAATTGTGCTTGAAGAGGGAGTGGAGACTGGGGGAGAGATATATACCAAGGTATTTCATACTATTGCATTACCAATGAAAAAAGGGGCCTCAATTGGTCGGCGGCTGATTGGGGGACATTAATGTTTAGTATTTCAAATTTGGCTAAATTAAATTTAGAAGTTAGATAATACTTGTAATTCAGAAAAGGCTAACATTATGTTTTGAAGTGAGATGCGTGGTTGTTGGCTAAAGAATAAAATATCATCAGCATAAGCTGCATATTTATAGGATCTATTTCCAACTTGAATGCCATGTATACTATCGTTATGTCTAATTGTGGCCAGGAAGGGTTCCAGGGAGATGGCAAAAAGGAGAGGAGAAAGGGGGCAACCTTGCCTGGTTCCATTGTGTAAGGTCAAGGGGGTCACTTAAAGATCCATTTATACAAATTTGTGCAGAGGGATTGGCGTAAATAGAAGAGATGTGGTAATACATCTTGGGGCCTAGGCCCAAGTGAAGGAGGGTCATCTTGAGATAGTCCCAGTCTACCCCATCGAATTCTTTCTCAGCATCTATTGAGAGGAGATGGGTGGGCTGGGAATATTTGCGAACGTAATGGATTAGAGATAGAGATCATAAGGAATTATCTCTGGCTTCCCTATTGGGTATAAAGCCTGTTTGGTCTGCAGTGACCCACTTGGGAAGTAGAGGGAGTTGCCTATTTGCCATAACTTTGGCGTAGAGTTTAGTGTCTGTATTTAGAAGAGAGATGGGTCTAAAACTACTGCAGAGGGTGGGATCCTTGCTGGGTTTGCGGGTGACGGTAATATGGGCCAAGAGGGATTCCGGGCGCAAGCCATAAGCGTGGGAAATTGAATTGGCGTATGCTGGGAGGCGGGGGGAGAAGAATATCACTGAATGTTTTATAATATAAAATTGTGAATCCATCGGGTCCAGGGGCTTTACCCGTAGGTGAGGATTTTAGTGCATTTTAGAATTCCTCAATAGAGAAATCAGATTCCATGTCTTTAAGGGCCGACCGTGACAGTTTTGGAAGTTTAGCAGCTTTCAAGTAGGCAAGGATATGTTTACTTTTCTCTGATTGGGACATAGAGGCTAGGCCACCCTCAACATTATATAAGTCAGTGTAAAAATCTCTAAATGCTTTGGAGATTTGGGGGGTAGTATGTACCAAGTCGCCTGATGAGGGTTTAATTTTGGGTATGAAAGACACTGTCTGCCTGGTTTGTTACCCTACTCAAAGATCTTTTGAGAGATGCAATGGAATTTCCTCTTAGTGTCTAGGTCAAGAAGAGTTTTGAGTTCTTATCTTTTTAGTGTGAGAGCTGAATGGTGTGTGGCCTGTAGCAATAGTTTTCTGTTGCTTATCTAATTCAGCAATTTGACAAAGAACCTGCTCGATCTGCTGACCATGCTCCCTTTTTTTCCCTCGCACCAAGTTCAATGAGTCAACCCCTCATGGTAGCTTTATGAGCTCTTCATAGGGCTGAAGGGGAGATTTCTGAGGAGGCGTTCTCTCTAAAATACTGAGTCAGGGAAGCAGATAATATGGAGACTTTAGTTGGCTTGGATAAGAGGGAGTCATTGAGTTTCCAATTGTTGGTGTGACAAAGTGGGTATAGTCATGCGTATAAAGACGGGTATATGGTCTGAGATAGATGCAGTACCTATGCTGGCTGACCATAGGAGAGGAAGGTGGAAATGGTCTATAAAGATATTATCTATTCTGGAGTAGGATTGGGGCGTTTTGGAGAAATGGGAGAAATCTTTTTCTTTAGGGTGAAGTAAGTGCCAAGCATCCATTAGTTGTAAACCCAGGAGCTTTTTGTTAACGTAAGCTAGGCGTTTGAATGGGATATTGGATCGACCTTGTGAGGTGTCAGTAATGGGATCCAATGGCATATTTATATCCCCCGATAGAACAATTAAAACTTCAGCGAAGTATGAGAGTTTTGTCAGAAGTTGGGTGAAGAAAGAGGGTTGATTATGGTTAGGGCAGTAAACATTTGCTATGGTGCACTTAGTATTGCCTGTAAACCCTTTGAGAAAAAGGAAGCGACCATGATCGTCCGCTAACATTTCAGTGAGGCGAAAAGACACACTGGCACCGAACCCAATGGCTACTCCTTTAGCTTTGTTGGTATCTGACAAACTGTAATACCAGGTTGGGAAACGAGGCAAATACAATTTAACAGAGGTCGAATGGGTCAAGTGTGTCTCCTGGAGGAAAGCAATAGAGCAAGATACGTTTTTTTAGTTCTCGCAACACTTGATGTCGTTTTGCGGGTACATTAAGGCCCCTAACATTATAAGTAGTGATGGACGAACTTCCGACGGGACGTTTCGCGAACGCGAAACGCGAACGGGCACAAACGTTCGCGAAAACGACCGTTCGCCGCGGGCTCCATTGACTTCAATGGGAGGCGAATTTCGCAAACCTTTAGGTCGAATTTGCGGCCACGGGGTAATTATTAGGGGGTAGCACGTAGTCCCACCACCTGGACAATAGCATAATACATGTATGAGGTGAATTTGGGATCGATAACTACAAGCATTTTTTTTTTATTTGGGAAATTGTTCTGACAATTCAGGACTATGGAGCTAATGAAGGCAATGGAGGAGAGGGAAGGTCAGGGACCAGGGTAGGCAAACAAGAGGGTGCAGGAGATACAGAGCACTGACAGCAGCACCGTAATACAGAGCACTGACATCAGCACCGTGACATACAGCGCTGACAGCAGCTCCGTGACATACAGCGCTGACAGCAGCTCCGTGACATACAGCGCTGACAGCAGCTCCGTGACATACAGCGCTGACAGCAGCTCCGTGACATACAGCGCTGACAGCAGCTCCGTGACATACAGCGCTGACAGCAGCACCGTGACATACAGCGCTGACAGCAGCTCCGTGACATACAGCGCTGACAGCAGCTCCGTGACATACAGCGCTGACAGCAGCTCCGTGACATACAGCACTGACAGCAGCTCCGTGACATACAGCGCTGACAGCAGCTCCGTGACATACAGCGCTGACAGCAGCACCGTGACATACAGCGCTGACAGCAGCTCCGTGACATACAGCGCTGACAGCAGCTCCGTGACATACAGCGCTGACAGCAGCTCCGTGACATACAGCACTGACAGCAGCTCCGTGACATACAGCGCTGACAGCAGCTCCGTGACATACAGCGCTGACAGCAGCACCGTGACATACAGCGCTGACAGCAGCTCCGTGACATACAGCGCTGACAGCAGCTCCGTGACATACAGCGCTGACAGCAGCTCCGTGACATACAGCGCTGACAGCAGCTCCGTGACATACAGCGCTGACAGCAGCTCCGTGACATACAGCGCTGACAGCAGCTCCGTGACATACAGCGCTGACAGCAGCTCCGTGACATACAGCGCTGACAGCAGCTCCGTGACATACAGCGCTGACAGCAGCACCGTAAGCAGCCCCAGGAGGAAGTCAGCACAGCACAGGGATGGTGTGATCCCCTCATAATAAGAACCCCCAGGAGGAAGTCAGCACAGCACAGGGATGGTGGGAGCCCCTCATAATAAGAACCCCCAGGAGGAAGTCAGCACAGCACAGGGATGGTGGGAGCCCCTCATAATAAGAACACCCAGGAGGAAGTCAGCACAGCACAGGGATGGTGGGAACCCCTCATAATAAGCAGCCCCAGTAGAAATATGACACCGCTCAACCTCTTCAAAGAGGAGGGTAGGGGCATATAGTACGGTGTGCTTTTTTGGGTCAGGGAAGTGAGCCAAATGAATTAAGAAGGTCTGTGTGCTTGATTCCAAAAATTGTTTATAGACATATACATGGTCTACTGATCACATGTGTTGAATTCCTCCGAGATCCATGCCTCATTCATTTTTAGAAATGTGAGGTAGTTAACACTGTCGTGAGCTAGGCGAGTACGCTTATCGGTCACAATCCCCCCTGCTGCGCTGAACGTCCTTTCGGACAGGACACTGGATGAGGGGCAAGCCAACAGTTCGATTGCAAATTGGGCAAGCTCTGGCCAGAGGTCAAGCCTGCCCACCCAGTAGTCTAGGGGTTCATCACTCCTCAGAGCGTCCACATCGGCCGTTAACCCAATGTAGTCGGACACCTGACGGTCTAGGCGTTCCCTGATGCTGGATCCGGATGACACCTGTCGATGGGTCGGCTGAAAGAATGACCTCATATCCGAAGTCACCAACACATCTTCAAACCGGCCTCTTCTTGCAGGCGCTGTTGGATTGGTACCCGCAAATCCTTCTCTGGGAGTGGGAATTGCTCCTCTGCCAGCGCACGCAAAAGCAGAATGCAGCATTTCTCGAAGCAAGGCCTGGAAGTGCTGCATTCTGACAGCCCTCTGCGACGGCGGTAACATTTCCGCCATTTTGTGTTTGTACCGGGGATCTAAGTACGTTGCCACCCAGTACTGGTCCTTGACCCTCATGCTTTTTATACGGGGGTCCCTATTAAAACACTGGAGCATGAAGGCCCCCATTTGCACTCAAGCGGAAGGTATGTGGTGGTGGTGGTGTTGTTGGTGGTAGTGTCTTTGGGGGTGCACATAGCAGAGAGTGAAGAAGAGGGTGCAGATCGAGAGGATGAGGAGGGTGCAGAAGAATAAGGCTGAGTGAGCCACTCAACCAAGTCTGGTGCGTCCTTTAAAGTAATTGAACGCACCTTCTGCAACTTCCCACTTTGGCTCAAGGCTGTTGCTCCTGCCCTACCCCTACCACCCCTGCGGAAGGGCCTGCCTCTTCCTCTGCCTGTCATTTTTTAAATCACCCTGTGACAAAACTCTTAGTCCCTATACCGCTGAAGGACTGCTGCAGTATAGGGCAGCGGTCAGCAGTAGTGCACGGCAACCCTATGTATTGTGGACCGATAGCGGTCCTTACAGAACAGCAGACTGTAACGCACTCAGGCCTATGTACCGTAGCACCCTATACCAAGTTACCAGTCCTTATAAGAACTTTTGTGGACCAAGCAGGTTGTGTGTTAGTGATTAGCAGACTGTACGTCAGTCCCTATACCAATGAAGGACTGCTGCAGTATAGGGCAGCGGTCAGCAGTAGTGCACGGCAACCCTATGTATTGTGGACCGATAGCGGTCCTTACAGAACAGCAGACTGTAACGCACTCAGGCCTATGTACCGTAGCACCCTATACCAAGTTACCAGTCCTTATAAGAACTTTTGTGGACCAAGCAGGTTGTGTGTTAGTGATTAGCAGACTGTACGTCAGTCCCTATACCAATGAAGGACTGCTGCAGTATAGGGCAGCGGTCAGCAGTAGTGCACGGCAACCCTATGTATTGTGGACCGATAGCGGTCCTTACAGAACAGCAGACTGTACTGCACTCAGGCCTATGTACCGTAGCACCCTATACCAAGTTACCAGTCCTTATAAGAACTTTTGTGGACCAAGCAGGTTGTGTGTTAGTGTTTAGCAGACTGTGCGTCAGTCCCTATACCGCTGAAGGACTGCTGCAGTATAGGGCAGCGGTCAGCAGTAGTGCACGGCAACCCTATGTATTGTGGACCGATAGCGGTCCTTACAGAACAGCAGACTGTAACGCACTCAGGCCTATGTACCGTAGCACCCTATACCAAGTTACCAGTCCTTATAAGAACTTTTGTGGACCAAGCAGGTTGTGTGTTAGTGATTAGCAGACTGTACGTCAGTCCCTATACCAATGAAGGACTGCTGCAGTATAGGGCAGCGGTCAGCAGTAGTGCACGGCAACCCTATGTATTGTGGACCGATAGCGGTCCTTACAGAACAGCAGACTGTAACGCACTCAGGCCTATGTACCGTAGCACCCTATACCAAGTTACCAGTCCTTATAAGAACTTTTGTGGACCAAGCAGGTTGTGTGTTAGTGTTTAGCAGACTGTGCGTCAGTCCCTATACCGCTGAAGGACTGCTGCAGTATAGGGCAGCGGTCAGCAGTAGTGCACGGCAACCCTATGTATTGTGGACCGATAGCGGTCCTTACAGAACAGCAGACTGTAACGCACTCAGGCCTATGTACCGTAGCACCCTATACCAAGTTACCAGTCCTTATAAGAACTTTTGTGGACCAAGCAGGTTGTGTGTTAGTGATTAGCAGACTGTACGTCAGTCCCTATACCAATGAAGGACTGCTGCAGTATAGGGCAGCGGTCAGCAGTAGTGCACGGCAACCCTATGTATTGTGGACCGATAGCGGTCCTTACAGAACAGCAGACTGTAACGCACTCAGGCCTATGTACCGTAGCACCCTATACCAAGTTACCAGTCCTTATAAGAACTTTTGTGGACCAAGCAGGTTGTGTGTTAGTGATTAGCAGACTGTACGTCAGTCCCTATACCAATGAAGGACTGCTGCAGTATAGGGCAGCGGTCAGCAGTAGTGCACGGCAACCCTATGTATTGTGGACCGATAGCGGTCCTTACAGAACAGCAGACTGTAACGCACTCAGGCCTATGTACCGTAGCACCCTATACCAAGTTACCAGTCCTTATAAGAACTTTTGTGGACCAAGCAGGTTGTGTGTTAGTGATTAGCAGACTGTACGTCAGTCCCTATACCAATGAAGGACTGCTGCAGTATAGGGCAGCGGTCAGCAGTAGTGCACGGCAACCCTATGTATTGTGGACCGATAGCGGTCCTTACAGAACAGCAGACTGTAACGCACTCAGGCCTATGTACCGTAGCACCCTATACCAAGTTACCAGTCCTTATAAGAACTTTTGTGGACCAAGCAGGTTGTGTATTAGTGTTTAGCAGACTGTGCGTCAGTCCCTATACCGCTGAAGGACTGCTGCAGTATAGGGCAGCGGTCAGCAGTAGTGCACGGCAACCCTATGTATTGTGGACCGATAGCAGTCCTTACAGAACAGCAGACTGTACTGCACTCAGGCCTATGTACCGTAGCACCCTATACCAAGTTACCAGTCCTTATAAGAACTTTTGTGGACCAAGCAGGTTGTGTGTTAGTGTTTAGCAGACTGTGCGTCAGTCCCTATACCGCTGAAGGACTGCTGCAGTATAGGGCAGCGGTCAGCAGTAGTGCACGTCAACCCTATGTATTGTGGACCGATAGCGGTCCTTACAGAACAGCAGACTGTAACGCACTCAGGCCTATGTACCGTAGCACCCTATACCAAGTTACCAGTCCTTATAAGAACTTTTGTGGACCAAGCAGGTTGTGTATTAGTGTTTAGCAGACTGTGCGTCAGTCCCTATACCGCTGAAGGACTGCTGCAGTATAGGGCAGCGGTCAGCAGTAGTGCACGGCAACCCTATCTATTGTGGACCGATAGCGGTCCTTACAGAACAGCAGACTGTACCGCACCCAAGCCTATGTACCGTAGCACCCTAGACAGACCAAGTTACCAGTCCTTATAAGAACTTTTGTGGAACAAGTGAGTTGTGAATGATTAGCAGACTGCAGCAGAAGGGCAGCAGTCAAGTATAATATTCTTTCTATATTTGGAAGAAAGAATATTATACGTGTACAAGCCTATTACCGTACCACTGATACCAGTCCTGAAAAGAACCTTTGTGGAACTAATAGTAACAGCAAGTCTTTAAAATTATCCTCACTGCCTGACACACTGCTTCCTGCCTGTCCCTATACAAATTGGCAAAAAAGAGTAGGCTGGAACGATTAGCTGGAACAGCTCTTTTGTGGACCTGATAGTAACAGCTAATGATGATGATGATGATGATGATGAAGAAAGACTAATCTGGCTGAGCTGTCCCTAAAATAGCAGCATACAGCGCTCTGTCCCTTTATCTAAACTGACAAAAGAAACTCAGGCTGCTGACCTAACACCTATACCAGTCCTGAAAAGAACTTTTGTGTACCAAATAGCTAGCGTTTTCTCTGTCCCTACTCCACACAGGATCCTTTCCCTACAGTGACAGAAGAAAGAATGTAAAATGGCCACCGGATCGGGTGTATTTATAGGTTAGGGGGAATGTCCAAGTGTCCATGAGCTGTCATGTCTCAATTGGTTGTCCTGTAACACATGATAAACGTGTCACGAAAGGTTAAAGTTCTTGTATACATTAAACACGTAAGTCCGCCGGGGCGAACGACGGAAAAAGGCGTTCGAACCCGCGGACGGCGAAAGTCGGAAATTCGCCGCGAAACGACCGCCGGGCGAACCGTTCGGCCATCACTAATTATAAGAGAGAACCGTTCGAGTAGCCATTACGTCAGTGATGAGTGAGTTTTCAGCTTATACAACCATGTAAGCCAGCAACAGAGGAAGGGAGGAGGGAACGGCGTGAGGGTAGGAGAGGTAGGCCAGAAGAGAAAAAAGAAGAAAAGAGAGCACTTCCAGAGAAGTTGTTTACGATCTGTAAAACCAATGGGAGTTGGAGAATATGCACGCAGAAATCTGCAGTGATCCCTGTGGGGAGGGGAAGAGCGAGCAGCCACCAAGGCCCCGAGGAAGAGACCGACAACAAAAATGAGAGAACTGCTAACACTCGCCAACCCAAAAAGGAGGGGGGCAGGGGACAAACACCAAAATAAGGGCATAAACAGGGAGCAGTAGGCTCCGTCAGCACACGGCCTAAAAAAAAGGGTTAGGCAGTAATAAACTTTAGCATTGTCAAAACAAAGGCATAATAAAACACACAAAATGGGTTATAGTACAACACTGTGCGATCAAGTATTGGAAAATAGAACAAGAGAACCCTGATGTTGTCACAAATATATGGTAGCAAACTGTACTCGGGGGTACCCAGGGGAAAGGGGGCCAACACCGCAAGAAGGATAGACAATGAATTAGGGTGAAGGCTAGGGCCTACATGAGTAAAAGTGGTAACAATGGTAACAGGCATAATTATAAGACAGTTCACCCATTTTTCTGAGAAGAGCCTGGGGTCGCGGTGCGCTTCTGTTTGGATAGGGTTTTCCGCCATTGGGAAGCCAGCGGGGCCGTGAAGGTGGGTATGGGATTTTGCCAAGCCGGGAGCTCCATTTGCAGCAGGTCCAGATCTTGGAGGAAAGCAGAGAGCTCCTCGGGGAACCGGAGCTTGAAGGAGCGGCAATTTTTAGTAGCAATCAGGCACACGGGGAAGCCCCATCTATGTGATCCCATCCTCTCTCAGTTGGTCTAAGCCCTTGTACACACGGTCGGAGATTTCAACGGAATGTGTCCTATCGGATCGTTTTGTCGGATAATCCGACTGTGTGTGGTCTCCATCGGACTGTTTCCGTCGGAGTATCCGACGGACCAAGTTTTCCAACTTGTCTGTAAAATTTTCTGACAAAATGCTCCGATTGGACATACTCCGATCATGTGTAGCCTACTCCGACGGACAAAGTGCCACGCATGCTCAGATCAAATTCCTAGACCAAAGCTATTGGCTACTAGCCTGAACGTAGTCCCGTCGTAACGAAATAACGTCATCACGTTATGTACAATCGGATTTTCCGACAACTTTGTCCGACCGTGTGTATGCAACAGTTTCGGACAAAATCCGTCTGACAAAATCCAACGGATTTGGTTGTCAGAATGTCCGACCGTGTGTACAAGGGCTTAGAGAGGTTTCAGCGCTTGCCTAAGGTTGCACGGGAACCCGATGCTTTAGACGGCATTGCTAAATGCTTTCGGGTCGGTGGCTAGACCGAGTTCCTGTCAGGCACGTCCGTTCAGCGCCATGTGTAAGCCACTCCCCTGACTGACAGACTGTTATTGTAAAACCTGTATGATTGTCGGACGACAGAGCATCTGATTTTTGTCAAAAGGGAGTGTGCCAAGATCTGGTCTTGCATACCAACTATCCGCAAATTGTCGTCTGACAAACACAAATGTAGTGGCGTACTATGAGTGTATAAAGAGGAAGCTTGTTTCTCAAGCGCCACCCTTTGGGCCCCTTATGCTAATTTAGTGTTAGTAAAAGTTAGTAGAATTTTGAGCGTTGATTCACGATTTTCAGATCGTACAAAACAAATACCTTTTAAAATATGTTTGGCATAACTCCATCAGTATCACCAGCAAAGCAGCTTTATTATTATCCCATTAAAGAAGATGAGAATGTGCGCTGCATTTCAGCATCAGCTGGCGCGTCACGAATGTTAATTCTAGATTACGAACGCTAGTTTACAAGACCGAACTCTTCCCCGTCCCGGTCGTTCCTTGATTCCGAGCATGCGTGTTTGTACTTTTGACTTTTGTGTGCCGATTTCTTTACTGACCGGTCATCCAACATTTGCTGTCCGAAAATTGGAAAACAATTGTCTAAAGGAGCGTACTATTGGTAGGAATTTTGGACAACCCTGGTGTTTGGGTAGGTTTGCTCACAAATTTAGTTTGCCAGATAGTAAATGTTCTGATTAACCACTTCCCTACCCACCCATAGTCATATGACGCCCACAGATGGGATCTCGCATCCTGGGTGGGCGTCATATGACATCCTCCCATTCCAGGCTGCCTAGGGGGCGCGCGTGCGCTGCCGGTGTCGCGCGCACGCGCCCGCGGCGTCTCTCTGGAGCCGTTGCGCGTGCCCGCGATGTCCGCCGGGCACCCGCGATTGCCTGGGAACACAGCAGGACCGTGGATCTGTGTATGTAAACACACAGATCCACGTCCTGTCAGTGGAGAGAGACCGATGGTGTGTTCCCAGTACAGAGGAACACCGATCGGTCTCCTCCCCTTGTGAGTCCCCTCCCCCCACAGTTAGAATCACTCCCATAGGGAACATATTAACTCCTGCAGCGCCCCCTGGTGTTAACCCCTTCCCTGCCAGTCACATTTACACAGTAATCAATGCAATTTTATAGAACCGATAGCTGTGTAAATGTGAATGGTCCCAAAAATGTGTCAAAAGTGTCCGATATGTCCATCACAATGTCGCAGTCACGAAAAAAATCGCAGATGGCCACCATTACTAGTAAAAAAAAAAAAAAATGCCATAAATATATCTCCTATTTTGTAGACGCTATAACTTTTGCGCAAACCAATCTATATATGCTTATTGCGATTTTTTTTTAATCAAAAATATGTAGAAGAATACGTATCGGTTTAAACTGAGGGAAAATTTTCTTTTTTTTTTTAAATGGGATATTTATTATAGCAAAATTGTCGCTCTTCTTTTGTTTATAGTGCAAAAAATAAAAACCGCAGAGGTGATCAAATACCACCAAAAGAAAGCTCTATTTGTGGGAAAAAAATGACGTCGATTTTGTTTGGGTGCAACATCGCATGACCGTGCAATTGTCAGTTAAATCAACGCTGTGCCAAATCACAAAAAGTGCTCTGGTAAGGAAGGGGGTAACATTGTCCGGGGCTGAAATGGTTAATTGTTAGAAGATCCACTGATCCCTCTCTAATTCTGGAGTTGCTGCACCCTTTCTCTTCTGTCACTTGCTGGTGACATTAGATCGACAAGGGCAAAGAAGAGTCAGATTATGAATGGATGGGGTGTCTCAGCCAATTGGCAGGTGTTTCTTTAGTCCCTTGGCCTGCTGGGAGAGCCTATTTATTTGTGGGAGTCAGGTGAGTGGAGTTCTGTGCCACCTAGACAGACATATGTTATGTCATGCCGGTTTGCTAGGCCAGAAACCTGCGGCCTATCCCGGGACACCTCGCTGCTAGGCTGCCTGAGGCCTATCCAAGAGCAGGAGGGGCAGCATAGGGTTAGGACTGTAGGATTGGAGTCCAGCCGAGTTACAGAGGTTCTGCCAGACGGTGAACCAGTCCTGGTCGCAGGTAAAGGGGAAGCAGTCGCTACTAAGCGACCATCCTCCTTATTACCAGAGACTACTGTGAGTAAGCCTGAAGAAGTACCAGGGCAGTCTTCTCACCAGCCGGGGATGGTGAAGTGGGAAAGCTTCAGCAAGACCCAAGCCAGAGACCCAGCGGGTTATCGGGGGTGACGCTTGAGGAGTATACAGCAGGTTAGCTGTGTAAGAGCTCAGGGGATGCAGTGGGGGGCTGGGATCTGGAAGTCTAGTGAGAGACTGGGAGCCCAGTGGTTAAAGACTTACTGTGGGAAACTGTGAGATAAGGGAAGAACCGCACTCTGTTGGCAAGTTATATGTGTGAAGATCTTTGGAAACTGTTAAAAGCTTAGTTTCCATGGGAGACAGCGGTCCTGCCAATACAGAAGTTGCATCCGACTGGAGGCTTTGAATTGTATAGCTGTCTGCCTATTGTGTCTTGGAGTCTGTCATTGCATCTACCTAAGGGTGTCCTGGCCCCAACCCCCACTCCCACAGTTCATGTTAAGAGACAATACATCTCTCTAATTGCATTCAAAAAGTGACTGGCGCCCATCATTTCATCTTGCATTACACCCACCATGCCCGGTAACCCACTCTACGAGGATGGGTGTCAGCTCTCCCTGACTCTGGAGGTCACCATCAGACCTCTAGAAGTCTGGGAGGCCACTACATAACATTTCCCCTTAGGCAGGACCATCCCTAATATAGGGCTTAGGGGTCATTCTCTGAACCATTGGCACTGCATATCCTATTTGCTATTGTCATATATAGTATATTTGTTTTAAGGAGTTGTTGCCATTTCCGTGTCTCTAGCAGCAGCACAGTCTCTCAATTTCAGGACAGTCCCACTCAATTCAGGTTACTTGGCATCTAAGTTTCAATGTGCCTGAATGCCATTCAAAATGAATAGGACCCCAGTGCACTAGCCCATACATGATGTATTACCGTGCCTTGCATTAGCGTAATGTGCAGGTAAGCAGCCAGCCCTGTACATATACACACAATCTAGAGTCTGATGGTGCGGAATTTCAGAAAGCACAGGAGGAAGGCCATGACTAAGTGAAGGGAATAGATACGTGGTTCCACGTCCGGGTCACCAATGTCATTCTTCAGACAGAAGGTCAACAATCAAGGACACCCAGCTTATTTCTTGGAATCATGGAGTCCAACAATGGCAGCCTGCCCCTCTTACCCTACAGATTTTCCTGAAAGGGAATTTATAGTATGCAAAATCCAACAGAGAGTTCTGGAACTTTGTTAAACTTGGGGGAACTTTCATGAAACATGGGCTAGCTGTTATCCTTGACTTACCCATGAGGAAACCGCACAGAAATACACTGCTGAAATATAGTTGGTGCCTAATAACATAATTAAAGGATCAGTCAACCCAAAAATTATATATTAAAAAGAAAGGAGATTGGTAGGCTGAATCTTATAGGTCTTTGATACTCCAACAGTGAGAAATACCAGTCATAATTCCCAGCTCCCAGCTCTGAGTGTTGGGTGTTCCTGTACACCTTTGTGTGCTCAAGAACCTCCTGTTGCATTTTGCATACTATAAATTAAATAAAACAAGTAGGGGTGGTGGGAGCCCCTCATAATGGGCACAGTAGGGGCACAGACCCAGGAACTCAGCACAGAGATAGTGGAAAGCCCTCACAATGGGCACAGCAGGTGTACAAACCCAGAAACTCAGCACAGGGATAGTGGGAACCCCTTATAATGGACACAGCAGGTGTACAGACCCAAGAACTCAGCACAGGGATAGTGGGAACCCCTTATAATGGACACAGCAGGTGTACAGACCCAGGAACTCAGCACAGGGATGGTGGGAACCCTTCATAATGGGCACAGCAAGTGTACAGACACAGGAACTCACATAAATGGTGAGAAACTGCCATTCTGCTCCATGACAGTGAGGTGTGAGTTTGCTGGTTCCTTAGCTCCTGTGCTTCCAGAGACCAGGGGCTAGAGTTACTTCTGTGCCCCAGGAGGAATGCTAGATCATGTGGAGGGAGCACCCTGGATAGGCCTCAGCCTGTGGAAGACACTGGGCCTGGCCCAAGGAGAGATGAGTCCCTGTCTGCCTTTAGACGGAGGATTGTTCTAGGGGCAGTCAGCCCAGACCCATAGACAATGTACAGCATACAATACAATCTGATTTATCTGCTGAAAACAAAGCTTCAGATTTAAAAGAAATTGGTAAAAGTATGTCAGGTCACCTTGAGGCCAGGTGACAGACGCACACTGCAGGGATTAGGAGTGCACCGCAAGGTTGTGGACCCTACGGCTGACTGCTGCGGACAGGGGTCAAGGTGATAGGAAGGCAGGGCCGCCAGAACACCAAGATGGATCCCACCGGGGTTAGAGCGTAAGATTCCCTGGGGCGCGGAGTCTAAGGCCGCGTACACACGCGCGGACTGTTCGCCCAACCTTGTCCGCTGAACAGTGTTTGGGCGGACAGTCCGCTCGTGTGTGGGGCTTCAGCGGACAGTTTCAGCGGACAGTTGGCCGAACAAGGTCTTACGGAAATTCCGAAAAACTGTCCGCTGAAACAAGGTTTCAGCGGACTGTTCGCTCGTGTGTAGGCTTGTTCGGCCAACTAAGTCTCGCGCATGCTCAGAAAGGATTTCCACGTCGGAAGGTTGCATTGCAGTGTATAGGACGTCGTATTTTTCGTCCCGTCGTACGTGCCGTTCACGTCATCGCGCACGGTTTCAGCAAACTGTTCGTCCGTCGTGTGTGGCCATGTCCGTCCATGCTAAGTTTGAGCGGACTGTTCGCTCAAGCTGTTGGACGGACAAAGTTGGGCCAACAGTCCGCGCGTGTGTACGCGGCCTAAGAGCCAGCAGGTGTTCACCAGAGCCTCGAGTGGTGAGGATGGACTTGGCTGCAACTGGCTCCAGGTTGCGACCCTCAGGGTCCCCCAGCTCACACTAACAGTAGGCAACAGGAGGATAGGGATGGTGAGGGACAAAGCCAAGGTCGGGGCCACAAGCAGACAGGAAAAGTCGGGACACGCCAAAAGGTCAGGATCACAGGAAAACAGCGATAGTCAAGGATACGCCAAAGTCGGTAACAGAAAACAATAGAAGAGCACACGGCAGGTAACAGGAAGCTAACACACAAAGGTTGATCAGCAGGGTTGGCTAGCAGTGCACAGGTTAATATAGAGTTCTCTGATAGGAGCTAGGGTGGAGCCATGCCAGAGGATGGATTATAAAAGCAGTCAGGTGAGGGTCGGCTGGTCTCTAGAAATGAACACATGGAGACAGGTAAGCAGACGAACTCTATTGCATAACCATGACAGTACCCCCCCTCTTACGAGGCCTCCCCCTTCCCCGCCTGGGACCAGGTTTAGAGGGGAACTTCAAATGAAACTTCCTCAACAGACGAGGTGCAAAGACCTCGGAAGCCAAAATCCACGACCTCTCCTTAGGACCAAAACCTTTCCAGTGCACAAGGTACTGGAGAATGCCTCATCAGAGTCGGGAATCCAAAATTTGGCTAACCTCGTACTCCTGATCATCCTTAGAGACCGGTGCTACGGTAGAGAGAGGACGAGAGAACTTATTGAGGACTAAAGGCTTCAGAAGGGCAACATGGAAGGAGTTAGAGATTTTGAGGCTTTTGGGAATCTGGAGCTTGAAACAAACTGGATTCAGTTTAGAAATTATGGTGTACGAACCAATGAATCTTGGGGCAACTTTGAGAGAAGGAACCCGGAGTTTGATGTTCCTGGTGGAGAGCCAGACTTTGTCTCCTAGCTGAAGAGAAGGTGGCTTACGCCTGCGACGGTCAGCAAAACTCTTGAATTTGTTGGCAGCTTTCTGGAGGGAATCATGAACGTCAGCCCACATGGAATTGAATGATTCCTGAACAGTAGCCAAAGCTGGAATGTCAGAAGAACAAGTCATAGGAAGAGGAAGCTGAGGATGTCTTCCATAAACAGTGACAAAGGGTGTTTTCTGAGAACTGACGTTGACATGATTATTGTGGGAGAACTCAGCCCACGGTAATAGTGATGCCCAATCATCATGGTGGGCAGAGACCAAGGTACGGAGAAAGACCTCCAACTCCTGATTAACTCTCTCAGTCTGGCCATTGGATTGGGGATGATAAGAAGAGGTGAAATCCAAGGTAATGTCAAGGGATTTGCAAAAGGCTCTCCAAAAACGAGAAGTAAACTGCACACCCCTGTCCGAAACGACATGAGAAGGAACACCATGAAGGCGGAAAATCTCTCGTACAAAAATGGGAACCAAGGCAGGAGCAGAAGGGAGTCCAGGAAGAGTCGGGTACACGCCAAAAGGTCAGGATCACAGGCAAACAGGGATAGTCAAGGATACGCCAAAGTCGGTAACGGAAAACAATAGAAGAGCACACGGCAGGTAACAGGAAGCTAACACACAAAGGCTTATCAAACTGTCAGGTCACCTTGAGGCCAGGTGACAGATGCACACCGCAGGGATTAGGAGTGCACCGCAAGGTTGTGGACCCTACGGCTGACTGCTGTGGACGGGGGTCAAGGTGATAGGAAGGCAGGGCTGCCAGAACACCAAGATGGATCCCACCGGGGTTAGAGCGTAAGATTCCCTGGGGCGCGGAGTCTAAGAGCCAGCAGGTGTTCACCAGAGCCTCAAGTGGTGAGGATGGACTTGGCTGCAACTGGCTCCAGGTCACGACCCCCAGGGTCCCCTAGCTCACACCCACAGTAGGCAACAGGAGGATAGGGATGGTGAGGGACAAAGCCAAGGTCGGGGCCACAAGCAGACAGGAAAAGTCGGGGACACGCCAAAAGGTCAGGATCACAGGCAAACAGGGATAGTCAAGGATACGCCAAAGTCGGTAACGGAAAACAATAGAAGAGCACACGGCAGGTAACAGGAAGCTAACACACAAAGGTTGATCAGCAGGGTTGGCTAGCAGTGCACAGGTTAATATAGAGTTCTCTGATAGGAGCTAGGGTGGAGCCATGCCATTGGATGGATTATAAAAGCAGTCAGGTGAGGGTCAGCTGGTCTCTAGAAATGAACACATGGAGACAGGTAAGCAGACGCACTCTATTGCATAACCATGACAGAGTGTTGGGAATAACTGTCAGCTTCAGTCTACAGAGGGGAACACCATAGACAATGCAGTGACTTTGCCTGGACCAGACACAGCGGCTTTTCCTGAGAATAGTGGAGGAGATGCTGACAGCAGTAGTGCTGCAGCTCTCCAGGAGTCTGCAGTGGATAGGACTGTGTTTGAACCGAGGAAGGAAGCTGCGTGTTCAAAGGAGGGGGAGAGGGTGGGTCTCACCTCTTTTGATCCAAAGACTGATATCTCAGCTGACTCAGACTCTCTGCCAGCAGGTTTGATTGTGTCTAAGGACAAGACTGCAATTGGTGTGTCTGTAATAAAAACATATGCTGGTGTTGTTGTTACAGGATCTGGGAAGGGGGAGCAAGCAGGGAAGGAATATGGAAATGTTTTATCTTCCTCAATGTTTAAAAGGAGGAATGTTGCACAGCTTAAATGTGAGGGTGGAGGACTTCCTCCACATAGGAGGGCAGTGGTGGATAAAATTCTGCAGATGGGGTTTAGGCCCACAGATATCTTCGCCCTGATCAGTCTGGCAGGTTCCTATGAGTACCATTTGTTCTTTATCTGTCTGTCTTCTTTGGACATATATTTTGGGAGAAATATGAGTATGTGTGTAGGGGCCTGCCAGACTGGAAAGGGCTCATCCCCAAGCTTATATCATGCCAACCACTCATTAAAATGGTGACAATTCTTGTCCACAATGAGTTCATACCACAAGGGGATTTATCTGTATGATTGAGGAGGTATGGCTGTCCTGAGCCCCCTAAAGAAGATTTTGGATGATCAGGGAATATGGACAGGGAGGTGGTCTGTGCAGTTAAAATTAAAAGTCATTGACAATGTTGTCCAGCATCTGCCATCCTCGGCTTTTCTTGGGAGGGACAGGCTGACCATCTTTTACCTGGGCCAGTCAAAGCTATGCAACAATTGTGGAGATAAAAGGCATCTTGCATCCTCCTGTCTGGTGATAAAGTGCTCTCTGTGTCAGGGTGTAGGACATTTTGCAAAGGATTGTAACATCATAAGGTGCAATCTGTCCTTACAGTCAGTGCCCTGAAACAATGCACAACAAGCCTGAGCTCATGAGAGAGTTCTTCCACCTGGACATGGAGGATGCTCAGAGCTCAGCAGCTGGAGTGCTTGTGAGTCCATCTGAGTCTGTACCAATACCCAGTATGTCTGTGTCTTTCCAGTCTGTGGTGGGCCAGTCTGTACATGTGCCTAGTGTGCCCGTGTCATACCAAGTCTGTGTGTTTGCCTAGTGTGTCCATGTCTTCCCAGTCTGTATGTAAGATATCAGTTACTGAGAATGTGTCCAATCCCTCTGTGTGTAAGTCTTCCAAAATTGCGGAGGCAGCAAGAGGTGCCGAGGCAGGTGCATCAAGTGTCGTGCCAGCCCCCCCCCCCCCCCATCAACGCTGCAGGGTTTCTAGTGAGGATCATGGGGTGGGGAAAATGGTGAAGAGGCTGGCCTGGTGGTAGATAAGGGAAGGGAGAGTGGGGGGTAGTGTAGGAGTGGGGAAGCTGTTGATTCTGGTTTATCCAAGGATGATATGGAGTGGTTGGAGGATAGAAGGAGGAAGGGCAAAAGAAGGAAAAAAGGGGTTCAGTTACCTTAAATCCTAAGGTTTTGCCTTTGGCAAAAAAGTTTGGGGTTCTGTCAGATGACGATCAGTGGGACTCATTGAGTTCAGCATCCTCTATGGATGATGAGTGCCAGGGTGCAATGAAACGCGCTGGTTCTCCAGGGAGAGGGAGTAGTCAGGCTAAGCAATGGCTGCCTCAAGTACCCTAATGGCAGTTCCCACTCTGTTAAAAGTGGCAACCATTAATGTTACCAGCTTAAGATCAGTAAGTGCTCATCATATGGCCTTATTTTTGCTCAGCGAGTTTGATGCTGACATTTTGTTTTTACAAGGGACCCACCTGAGTAGTGTGGCCAATATACATCTGGTATAGAAGGAGAGGTGATTCTTCATTTTGGTCTCTTACAGCGGGGTTGCGGTCCTTTTTTCTCGTATGGTAACGTGTCGGCGGATAATTGAGGCAGAGGTTGGGAGATGCATGGTCTTGGATGTCTCTGTGAGAGGGCAGGACCTGCACCTGATTAACATCTATGGTCTCCAGACAAGTGAGACAGGAAATGCCTTTTTACAAAGATTAAGCTTTTTCTTTTTACGGCCCAGCAGGTTATCTTTGGAGGTGATTTCAACACTATTACTACTGTAGGTCTAAAGACAGGAGAGGTTTCAGAGATAAGCTGGGCTATGACAGCCTTTTTCTCAATGCGATAGTTAGGGAAGCAGGTCTGGTAGATGTGCACATTAAGCGCTAACCAGACAGCACAGGGTTTGCTTTTCAGCGAGGTAGTAGTCAGAGTAGGATAGATAGGTTTTTTAAAGGGAGACTCTGCTTTTTTGGCACCTGTGTGTCAGGCAGTGGAGTTTTACAATCACTGTATTCTATCTGTGACTCTGAAGGCCTCAGACATGCTACCTAGGGGGAGGGGTATCTGGAGATTGAATTCGGCCCTCCTGGAAGATGAGAGAGTAAGACAATCCTTTGAGGATTTTTTTCAAGCACAGGTTACGATCCAAGGCTTTTGCAACAATAAGTCAGAATGGTGGGAACTTATAAAACAGTGGATTTTTGGGCTTTTCAAGACCATAGGAAGAAGGAAGCAGCAAGATAGGTATATCACCTACCAGTGTTTGCAGAAGAAACTTGACCACCTTGTTTTGAATGGAGGAGATTCTGGGGAAAACTCTGAGGTGAAGCTCCTCCTTAGGAGACATCAATATGACTTTGATTCAGGAGAAGGATTATGGAAAATACCATTCGCCTGACCCTTACCAGAACTGTAAACAGAGCGTAGCATTTAAGACAGCCAATGGCCTAAAGTACAGTACGGGCTCTCTGATGAAGTCTAGGTCAAGAATCCTGGAGGTTGTCAGGTCATACTATGCAGATCTCCTGGGAAGAAGGAACCTTGATCAGATAAGGATGTTGGGTTTTTTAGACTCTACACCAGGTCTGGAATGTAATGTTCCTTTGATGAATTTGACAGATGAAATCACTGCAGAAGAGGTAATCCAGGCTATTGATAAACTGGCCATCAAGAAAACGCCAGGGCCAGATGGTTTGACAGCCAAATTTTTTAAATGTTTTAAAACGATCTTGGCTCCCTACCTTGCGGAGGTTTTTAATGGCTGTTTGTATGAGGGTTATCTCCCTCCCTCCATGAGGCAATCTGCAGTGATCCTTCTGTCAAAGGGTAAAGATTCTTCTATGATTGGGAATTGGCGCCCCATTAGTCTTCT
Organism: Lithobates pipiens; assembly: GCF_037356315.1. NCBI lineage: Eukaryota > Metazoa > Chordata > Amphibia > Anura > Ranidae > Lithobates > Lithobates pipiens. Next base: position 597,920,727 of record NW_027507903.1, read on the forward strand.
TAATGTCGATTTAAAGATACTGGCAAAGTGTTTTTTTCTGGCGATTATCACCAGTGGCAGGCAGTTTGTTATCCCACTACCAGCACTGCTTGGTCCAGGGTAGAAGCACTTTTTCAGTATTGTTAGCTGCCCGGGAGGCCTTGGAGCGTTGTAGGGCTGCTGGTTGGGGTACATTTTTGCTGATATTGGATTAGACTAAGGCCTTTGATCGGGTTAATCATGAGTACTTGTGGCTCCTTCTTGACAAATATGGCCTCTAGGGGGGTTTCATTGATTGGCTCAAGATTTTGTGCAAAGGGGCTGACGGCTTTCTTCTGGTTAACAGTTGGGTCAGGCAGTCCTTTGCGGTCGGCTCACGTGTGCATCAAGGATGTCCATTGAGTCCTCTGCTATATGTGTTTGCAATCAATCCCTTCATTAGAAGGCTAGAGAGTGGACCATTGTGTGGGGTACATTTGGGCATCGCTGGAAAGCCTCCTTTGAAGGTTGTGGCCTATGCTGATGATGTTTCTGTTTTTGTCTCTGGGACTTGGGAGGCACAGGAGGTGGTCTTGGTGATAAGGCAGTGTACAGAGGCATCAGGTACAAAGGTCAACCAGGACAAGTGTAAAGCTTTCTGGATGAGCATGGAAGGTGAGTGCTTTGTTCTCCCAGATGACTTCCTGGAGCCCCCCCCCCCCCCCCCAAAAAAAAATTGAGTTCTAGGCATTGAATTTGGGCCAAGGTGACTATGGTCATGCAAATTGGGTGAACAGGCTAGAGAATGCGGATGCCAAGGTGGCAAGCTGAAAAGGTTGGCGGCTTTCTTTGAGGGAAAAGTTTGATCTGATCAAGACTTGATTCAGTTTTTTCTGTATATCAGTTTTGTTTGCGTTTTGACAGTTTCTCTTTATACCAAGGTCTATAGTTGTTTCTTCCAGCTGTTATGGGGACCTTGTCAAAAGGAATGTGACTTAGGTGGGAGGGTGGTCTAGGGATAATCAACCCTGTAGTCTTTTTCTCTCTGATGTTTGTGAAGTAAAATCTTGGTAACATGTTGGCAGAGAGACTGCCTGGGTGGGTTCGTATTTTCCAGTCCTGGTTTAGGCCCTTTCTGCAAGACTGGGAAAATGGGAAAATGGTGGGCCAGTGAAAAGCCTGAGGGTCAAGCATGATAAGCTCCCGACTTATGTTGCCCCATGTTTGAAAATGCTTTGGCAGTGGCAAGTAACAGCAGGAGAATTCAGATCTCTTCCAAGAAAACCTCTTGAGAAGCGGATCATGAGCTCTGCTTTTTGCGAGCCACTGGCCTTAAGGGATTACCCAAGCCTGGTTTTGGGGGTGGGTTTGCGATTGATTAATTTGGAGAGAATCCCAATAAAGTTTAGGGATCAGACCTGGCTTGCCTTTCATGGAAAACTATATGTGAAGGGCAACTTGAAGTTTCTTTCCATGAGCGACCGGAGCTGCCCGAGAGTGGAGTGTGGAGGAGTGGTGAAGTCCATGGATCACTTTCTACTTCAGTGCCCTTTTAATATAGAGGTGTACAAGAGGGTGGGGAGGGCTCTGAGTATACCCTTCCTCCCTCATATGAGTTATGCAGAGTGGGTGTATGGGGCATTCCAGACTCGTCCGGATTATGATTTGGAAAAACTTTTTTTAGCTAGTCTAGTAGTCCTTTATTTCACATGGAGTGCGCGGTGTCAGGTATCCTTATGGAGTAAAATCCTCCCTGTTGAAGTGGTGATGCAGGACATTCTGGGTGAGGTTGGGAAGATTCAGGGTCTTGAGAAAGACAAGTGGCAGCAGGAGGCCTGGATAATGGCGGGGAGGAATATCAGGACTCTGTAGCTGCTGCCTGTTGATCTTGGGGTGTGCAGCTTTTCTTTGTATTCTCGTTTCACTCCCCTAGATTTTCAGATCAAATATATTTTTGATAAAAGTCTACATGCATGGTGACGGTGATGTTCCTTAGACTGGCTCTCCCGTAGGGATTATATTGTGCGCAATTTGGTTTGCACCATTTATTATGTTCTTGTTTTTTTGTTTTGTATAGTCATATTCAATTATTTAGTAAATATGTTTTATTTATTTATTATGGTTTTATTGTATATAAGTTGTTGTTTGTAAGATTTTTCAATAAACAAAATTAACCCCTCATATTGGGCACAGCAGGTGTACAGACACAGGGATTCAGCACAGGGATGGTGGGAACCCCTCATAATGGGCACAGCAAGTGTACAGACCCAGGAACTCAGCACAGGGATGTTGAGTGACCCTTGTAATGGGCACAGCAGGTGTACAGACCCGGGAAGTCAGTGCAAGGATGGTGGGGACCTCTCATAATGGGCACAGCAGGTGTACATAGTACAGAGTTATCACTAGGGTTGCACAGATACCAATACTATAATTGGTGCTGATACCAAACATTTGCACGAGTATCGGTACTAATGCAAATGCTCCGATGCTTGGTCCGATACTTCTTTTAGTGTGTAGGGGGGACCCAGGCAGCCCCACAGGTGATCGGTGCAGCGGCGGGGGCAGTTACAAGCACCGACCCCCCTGTATAGCCTTTCAATAACTCCTCCTCTACCTCCCGCGGTTGTCAGCTGCTTTATTGAAAGGCTATACAGGGGGATCGGTGCTTGTAACTGCCCCCATCCCCGCACCGACCACCCCCAACTGTCTATGTGCTTCTCCGGCTCCCCAGGTCTTCCTCTGGCTTCCGGTGTCCTCCTTCCCCTCTCTGGGTGTCTTCCTCCCTCTATCCGTGTGCCTTCCTCCCTTCTCTCTGGGTCCTTCTCTGCCCCCCCCCCAGATCTCTCAGGATGGAGGACAGAGGAAGGAGCCAGTAAATATGTAATTTATCGGCTCCTTCCTTTTCTGAATGAACATAACTGAGCATTGTAAACTGTGTTTACTCTGCTTCAGTTTATGAATGGGGAGGAGCCTCTGTCTTCTGTTCATTCATCTTCAGCGCAGCTGTCCTCAGTCCCTTTCCCTGTCTCAAACGGAAGATGTCAGGGGTCTGTTTAGACCCCTGATATCTCACCAAAGCCACCCCCCCAACAGGGCTGATAAAAAAAAAGAATTGTAATAAATAAATATTTAAAGGTTAAATTGTATAAATTATAAAAAAAAAAAAAAAAAAAAACACTGACACCGTACACCCCCCCCCCCCCACCATAAAAAAAAAAGAAGAAAGCAGTGTAAAAAAAATAACAAAAAATATATAAATGGTAAAAAATAATGAAAAAAATAATTTGTAAAAAATAACATTGTACTGCATCAGTACTGCATATTAGTGCCATTGTCACATGACATTAAAAAAAGTATCGGTACTTAAAGAAGTGGTATCAGTGCAACTCTAGTTGTCACCGAACAGTGTGCCTCAGTAAAGCCTCGTACACATGATCGGATTGTTGGCCAACAGAGTGTCAGACTTTTGTCCGAAGGGCGTTTACCTGGATTTTGTTTTGCATACTAACGGCACACATGTGTTGGCCAATAAACATGAACGTAGTGACATACTACGTGGAATTTCAGCTCTTGAGCGCCACCCTTTGGACACCTTCTGCTATTGTCGTGTTTAGTGAGCATTGATTCCGAGCCTAGACTTTTGTGTGACGGACTTGTGTACACATGATAGGAAAATCTGACAACAAACCGTTGTCCGCCAAAAATGTACTAACCTGTCATCCGTTTGTTGGCAGAAAGTTGGACAATAATTGTCTGATGGAGCGTACTAATGGTCGGATTTTAGGCAAACAGTTTGTCATCATACAATTCCCTGCCAAAAATCTGATCGTGTGTACGAGGCTTTAGAAGGCTTTCCCTCTATTTCTGATCCGGGGATAAACTTTGAACTTTAATTTTAGATGAGAATGCTCACCAGGACATATAGAATAAATCTCTGTAGTGGTCTGTAGACAGCGATAAAAGCCTGACAGGGGTTCTAACCCTTCACCACTTTTTCCAAAATCAAAACAGGTCCTTATCTCCTTCTGCTCCTCACTGCAGAACTAAGCTGTTCACCTAATGCCATCATGTGCCAGTCAGTGGTACTGCATCACCAGTATATCGAACGATGCAGCTGTTGTCTAACGTTCATTATAAGTTACTTGCTACACCTACTTGAGGACTTACCCCCCCTGAGGGCGTAACTACACAGGGGCCCCTTTGCAAAATATTGATGAGGCCCCTGGTGACCTTCCTACTTTCATTGACCAAAACCAGTATGTCTAAATCAAGGACAAGTAGCAGGGGGCTGTCAGCATAGTCAGTGCACTACTATGGAGCAACGCTATGCATAGAAGTTGTCAGGGAAGGGGGAGGCAATAGTGCAGGGAATCAGCTTTTAGGGCTTTGGTCTCTGAAGTGCAATATGCTTTTGGATCGCTCTTCAGAGAGCGTTTGACAGGTAGTGAGGAGCCGTTGCATCACCTCCTTACCGCCTGCTTTAGCCCCTTGGATTCTACACTATCACACCACAATCAGCACAATCAGGTGCATTTTACCCAGTTATGGTGGTCTTTTGGAGTGGTTCCATTCAATTAAATGGGTCATGATTGGTAGGCAGTAGCGCTCGCTTAAAGAAACAGGGGGATATAATTCCTGGTGTGGCTCCGAAGCAAAGCATTGCAACAGCGGCATGCGTATATCCCCAGCTGTTGCCACTGCAGCTAAAGGGGAAGCAGCTGAGGGGAGATAACACAGCGGTTCAACATTGGGGTCTTACCACCCCCAACTGCTAGTGTTAATGAGCCCTTAAGATTATTGATGGTACAGTACTGGGTTTTGCTAGCTTCGCATGCACAGCTTTTCAATGTTTCATTTGCCTCAATGACCACTTTAGTGGGACCCCCTTACACCCCAGACCCCCTTGCTGCTGTCTAGACTGCTTTAGCTATTGTTATTCCCCTGCATCACATCTATAGGAGCTTGTTCAATATCCTAGTCCAAAGCCATGGGATTTAACATGGAGTTGCCTCCTCTCTGCAGATATAACAGCCACCACTTTTCTGCCACCAATTTTCACAAGATGTTTGAGTGTTTGGGGACATTTGTGCCTAACTAGACTTTACTAGGGTGACCAGACATCCCCGGTTTCCGGGGACAGTCCCCAGATTGAGGACACTGTCCCCGGGGCCAGTCTGTCCCCAGATTTGTCCCCGGATTGCAGTTGTATGAAGGAGGGGCATCTGTTACTCTCGCCCTGGGAGAAACATTTGGGGGGGGTGCACAATCATTACTGTGCCCCCCCAAGTGGGCTGTGTGCTGTGTTGCCCCTCCTGCCCAGGGATTCCTGTAGTCTAGCCTGTCCCCCATGATCCCTCTGGTGAGGGCGGCCCATGTGTGTATGAGAACAGCGGACGGGAGGGGCAGTGCAGGGGATACTGAGGAGCAGCCGGGTGTTGGGAACAGTACCTGGTGCTGGGGAGAGCCCTGCTCTGATAGATTATCATGGAGGCCATGGAGAGGTGAGCAAAATCAACCAATCTACGCTGTTCATATAGGGAGGGTGTGAGTAGTGCAGGAATCAGGTAGGTCAAAGTAGTGGTCAGCATAGAACTCAGGTAGCTCAGGTAGGTCAGTGTAGTAGTCAGTATAGGAATCGGGTAAGTCAGTGCAGGAATCAGGTAGGTTAGTGTAGAGGATAGTGTAGGAATCAGATAGGTTAGTGTAGTGGTCAGTGTAGGAATCAGGTAGGTCAATGTAGGGATAAAGTAGGCCAGTGTAGGCATAAGGTAGGTGAGTGTAGTGGCCAGGGTAGGAAACCAGGTAGGTTAGTTCAGTGGGCAGGTAGATCAGCGTAGGAATCAAGTTGATCAGTACTACTGTACTAGTGGAAGGGACTCAGGGAGTGCTAAAAGTCTGGCGGGGGTGCACATTTCTTGCCTTGTCCCGGGCGCTGACAACCCACGCTACACTTCTGACTGCATATATAATTTGAGGAAAATATGCGTATAAAATGGTTTACCATTTGCCAATAATAAAAAAAAAAATCTGGTCACCTTACTATTTACCCAAAAGAACATTCGTGAGGCCAACTACTGATGTTAGATGAGAAGACCTGGCTCACAATCTGCATTGCTATTCATCCCAAAGTGTTCAGTAGGGTCGAGGTCAGAGCTCTGTGCAGATCACTGGAGTTCCTTCACACCAAACTCATCAGTGCATGTCTTTATAGAGTTGGCTTCCCTTTGTGGCAATACCAGCCTCCACTCTTCTGGGAAGGCTTCCCGGAAGAGTTTGGAGTGTATCTGTGAGAATTTCTCTCTTGTACAGCCACTAGAGCAGGGTTTCTCAACTAGGGTTCTCCAGAGGTTGCAATTTCTGACTCTCAGATAAGTCCCCACTAACACATAATAGTCTGTGGACAGCTGAAACTAATAATAATGTCCGGCTACCCAGTAAGATGTGGACCCAGGAATGGAGGCTTTATCCCACTCAAAGCTCTACAAAGTCTCCGGACTCCCAGAACCAGTGCAGGACTTCAGTCTATCTCTTCTTCATAGGCTAGAAGAGCTGAACATATAAATAATAATAAAAAATAATATTTTACACACTTACCCATATTTTTCACAAACAGAGATTTGGCACCAATAATGGCGGGTTGTAGATTCTCCAGCCGCTGTGCCAAAACACTAGGAAGCCTTTTGTTCCCTCACTTGTTTAAGTCACAGCAACATCAAAAATCTTGGCTGAACTCTGTGGGCTCCTATATCTGTGGCAAAAATACATGCCAATTTTGCAGTATAGACTCAAGACAACATAAAACAGCGGTGGGAATGAACCACCGCTATGATGGGGATCTTCTTTATGAAATAAGTCCCAAATTAGTCCTAAAGTTATGGGCATTACATTTTTATGCCCATTGCTTGTGATGATACACTCTTTACGTGTACTATCCTCAGGGGCAGACTGACAACTCATGGGGCCCCCGGGCAATAGGAGATTATCGTGCCCCCAGGCAATCAGATTATGGGGCACACAGTATACCATCACACAGTATACCATCACAAAGTATACACATACATGTACACACAGTATACACAAATAGGTTTCTATTGGCTGAGAAGGTACTGGATGGAGAGGTGGGGCAGTTATAATCTCAGGATTTTTAGACCAAAAGGATGTCGGTAAGGGACATTACAGAGACAGATGTAAAAAAAAACACAGATTTTTACATACTGTCCCTGGTTTTACTGAGGCTGCCAACCCTGATGGGGCCCCCTAGTGACCCGGGGCCCTCGGGCAGTGCCTGAGTGGCCAAATGGTCAGTCCGCCCCTGACTATCCTCTATATATAGCTTTTATATTTTACATTTTATGATCTTCCATAATAATTTATTCATGAAATAATTTTTTCATAGAATTTTTAATAATGTTCTTCTTCATATATCAGGATAGTTTTTGTGTGTTTGTATTTTATGTGTTGTATTATAGCAAGACTTTCTATTTTTCATCTGCCAACGTTGCACCTGCTGGCAATCTGCAGTCAATCGCCTGATGTTTAATTGAACGCATTGCTGATTGGAAGAGAAACATTAGTCATGTGATAGTTATTTATGTATATATATGTTCATGTCTTTCAACAGATATACGTGCTGTGAACAAGGCTTATCGCCGAAACGCGTCTGCCGCTAACTGTTTTCACTGTGAAGGCTTTACAATAAATATTTTTTGATGGTATGGAGCTGTCAGCTGCTTCTTTATCCTGATGAACATTTATAGCAAGGCTTCTCAACCAGGGTTCCAAAGGTTGCTAGGGGTTCTTTAAGCGATGAGCAATTTCTGCCTCTTAAATAAGTTCCCACTGACACCATTGAACTTTTTAGCTATCTGTAAGGGAGTAATTCTTTGAAATGACCACAAGTGTAAGGAGCATTCTTCCCACTGACCATAATGTATCATGAGTTGTACATATAGTATTAGCAGGTGTTTCCTGAGACTGGAAAGTTATTTCACGGGTCCTTCTGTGTTGAAAGATTGAGAAAGGCTTCACTAGAGCATTTGTGAAGTCAGGTACTGATCTTGGTTGAGAAGACTCGGCTCACAATTGGTGTTCCATTTCATCCCAAAGGTGTTCAGTAGGGTTGAGGTCAAGGCCCTTTACAAACCACTCAATTTCCGCCACACCAAACTTCTCAAGCCATGTCTTTATGGAGCTGACTTTGTGCACAGGGGCAGACTCTGACCATGTTTCATGTCATACCCTAAAAATGGGTACACCAAGAACCATGGTCGGAAAGTGGGTCTTTCTTTTAAGCTATAGATAGACAGCAATAGATAAGAACTGTGTAAGTGTGATGCATTTTTACAGTGGTTGGTCACAATGTAAGGGGCATTAATGAGACAGAGCTTTGTTGAGAGTAATGGATTTTTATACCAGCTGGTCATAGAATAAGAGGCAACGGTATGGGTCCAAGGCTCTCTTCAATGGAAAGTCTGCTTTACATTTTTAGCATATCATGCATAGTCCATCTGTCTTCTTATGCGTCTGAGTAGCAAAGATACGTTTCTCAAATTAAAACGGTAGGTTTAAAAGTTTAGGTATGGTGATTTTTACATCTTGGACCAAAATAAGTATGTATGTGCCATACCTGTAGGATCCCAGCGGAAGCTGGAGATCCCTTTAATCGATACTTCTACCCTGTTGATCTCTTCCAGGTCCTGTGCTAAGTGGCTGCCTGGCTGCATTGTGAACACAAGAGTTTGCCCGCACGGCATGGGCACCATTTGGGGGACACTTTGCAGTTTTTCGATTAATACAAAGCATTCTCTGATTGGACAAGGTGGAAAGACAAGGTGGTGACATCAAAATCTCCACCACATCCAATCATACAATGTTTTGTATTCACTGAGAAAATGCAAAGTGTTCTTTGAATGGCGCACATGCCAAGTGAGTGACCTTCTGTGTTCACTAACCAACAGGACAGTTGCTCAGCATGGGACCCGGAAACTGGCAGCAGTCACTGGAATAGCGTTGCCTACTACAGTGATCTTCATTTTCCATAGGGATCCCACAGGTATGACGCATACATACTTATATGAGTCCAAGCTGGATCAATGTATCCATGTAAAAAACGCCATACAGGCATACCCCACTTTTAAGTACACAATGGGGTTTATTTACTAAAGCTGGAAAGTGCAAAATCAGGGTCACTTCTGCATAGAAACCAATCAGCTTCCAGGTTTTATTACCAAAGCTTAATTGAACAAGCTGGGGTTGAAAGCTCATTGGTTTCTATGCAGAAGTGAGCCTGATTTCGCACTTTCCAGCTTTTGTAAATAAACCCCATTGTGTACTTAAAAGCAGGGTATGCCTGTACCTGGAATTAAATTCTGTGTAACTGCCAGGATGGGCAAATGGTGCCCATATACAGGACAATCTTCTGGCAAACTCAATCTGACAGATATAGACCTTCAATGCACATCCGGAATTCTTGAATCTTGCAAGAATCCTTAGAAAAATAATCTAAAAGCTGCATGACCAACTGTATCTTTCATGCTGGACAAATGATACCTATGCAGAAAGCTAAATGCAGAAAAGTAGGCGTCATATACAGTGCCTTGCGAAAGTATTCGGCCCCCTTGAACTTTTCAACCTTTTGCCACATTTCAGGCTTCAAACATAAAGATATAAAAATTTTATTTTTTGTGAAGAATCACCAACAAGTGGGACACAATTGTGAAGTGGAACAAAATCTATTTGGCCCCCTTGTGTTAATACTTTGTAGAGCCACCTTTTGCTGCGATTACAGCTGCAAGTCGCTTGGGGTACGTCTATATCAGTTTTGCACATCGAGAGACTGAAATTCTTGCCCATTCTTCCTTGCAAAACAGCTCGAGCTCAGTGAGGTTGGATGGAGAGCGTTTGTGAACAGCAGTTTTCAGCTCTTTCCACAGATTCTCGATTGGATTCAGGTCTGGACTTTGACTTGGCCATTCTAACACCTGGATACGTTTATTTGTGAACCATTCCTTTGTAGATTTTGCTGTATGTTTGGGATCATTGTCTTGTTGGAAGATAAATCTCCATCCCAGTTTCAGGTCTTTTGCAGACTCCAACAGGTTTTCATCCAGAATGGTCCTGTATTTGGCTGCATCCATCTTCCCCTCAATTTTAACCATCTTCCCTGTCCCTGCTGAAGAAAAGCAGGCCCAAACCATGATGCTGCCACCACCATGTTTGACAGTGGGGATGGTGTGTTGAGGGTGATGAGCTGTGTTGCTTTTACGCCAAACATATCGTTTTGCATTGTGGGCAAAAAGTTTGATTTTGGTTTCATCTGACCAGAGCACCTTCTTCCACATATTTGGTGTGTCTCCCTGGTGGCTTGTGGCAAACTTTAGATGAGACTTTTTATGGATATCTTTGAGAAATGGCTTTCTTCTTGCCACTCTTCCAGAAAAGGCCAGATTTGTGCAGTGTACGACTGATTGTTGTCCTATGGACAGACTCTCCCACCTCAGCTGTAGTTCTCTGCAGTTCATCCAGAGTGATCATGGGCCTCTTGGCTGCATCTCTGATCAGTCTTCTCCTTGTCTGAGCTGAAAGTTTAGAGGGACGGCCAGGTCTTGGTAGATTTGCAGTGGTCTGATACTCCTTCCATTTCAAAATGATCGCTTGCACAGTGCTCCTTGGGATGTTTAAAGCTTGGGAAATCTTTTTGTATCCAAATCCGGCTTTAACCACTTAACAACCGCCCATTGCCGATTAACGGCTTCAGGGCGGTTGTTTAACTCTGAGAGGCCGTTAATTAACGGCCTCCCAGAATTCTGCTCTCGCGCGCCCCCTGGGGCGCGCACTCGAGAGCATCCGTGACCGCCGGGTCCACAGGACCCGGCGCATCACGGATCACGGTAAACGGCCGCTCGTCGCGGCCGTTTACCACGTGATCGCTCCGTCAAATGACGGAGCGATCACTTGTAAACAAACCGGCGTCATGTTATGACGCCGGTTCCTCCCTCCCCCTCTCTGTACCGATTGGTACAGCGGAGGGGGAAGAGATCGGTGTCAGCAGCGATGTGGGCTGCATCTGCAGTGCCCACATCGCTGCGCACCGAAAATTAACCCCTCAATTCCCTGCCAACACTCTGCAATACCCTGCCATTACTCTGCATTACTCTGCAATACCCCCATTACTCTGCAATACCCCCATTACTCTGCAATACCCCCATTACTCTGCATTACCCCCATTACTCTGCAATACCCCCATTACTCTGCAATACCCCCATTACTCTGCATTACCCCCATTACTCTGCAATACCCCCATTACTCTGCAATACCCCCATTACTCTGCATTACCCTGCAACACTCTGCATTACCCTGCAACACTCTGCATTACCCTGCAGCACTCTGCATTGCCCTGCAGCACTCTGCATTGCCCTGCAACACTCTGCATTGCCCTGCAACACTCTGCATTGCCCTGCAACACTCCGCATTGCCCTGCAACGCTCCGCAACACCTTGCAACACTCCGCAACACCTTGCAACACTCCGCAATACCCTGCAACACTCTGCAATACCCTGCAACACTCCGCAACACCTTGCAACACTCCGCAATACCCTGCAACACTCCGCAACACCTTGCAACACTCCGCAATACCCTGCAACACTCCGCAACACCTTGCAACACTCCGCAACACCTTGCAACACTCTGCAATACCCTGCAACACTCTGCAATACCCTGCAACACCTTGCAACACCCTGCAACACCTTGCAATACCCTGCAACACTCTGCAATACCCTGCAACGCCCTGCAACACTCCGCAACGCCCTGCAACACTCCGCAACGCCCTGCAACACTCTGCAACGCCCTGCAACACTCTGCAATGCCCTGCAACACTCTGCAATGCCCTGCAACACTCCGCAACACCCTGCAACACTCTGCAATACTCTGCAACACTCTGCAACGCTTTGCAATACCCTGCAACACTCTGCAATACCCTGCAACACTCTGCAATACCCTGCAACACCCGCCAATACCCTGCAACACTCTGCAATGCTCTGCAACACCCGCCAATACCCTGCAACACTCTGCAATGCTCTGCAACACCCGCCAATACCCTGCAACACTCTGCAATGCTCTGCAACACCCGCCAATACCCTGCAATGCAATACTCTGCAACGCCATACTCTGAGATACCCAGCCATAGTCGGTGATACCCTGCAATACCCAGCCATAGACATCCCCCCCCCCCTCCCGCCGCCCTCCGGTGCTTCTATCGAATCGCTAATACGATCAAAGACAGAATCTTTTTTTTTTTTTTTTTTCAGGCTTCCCAGCTTAGAGGTGAGATGTGGGGTCTTATTGACCCCACATCTCACTGTAAAGAGGACCTGTCATGCCATATTCCTATTACAAGGGATGTTTACATTCCTTGTAATAGGAATAAAAGTGATCAAAAAAATTATTTTTGGGGAAAAAAATGTCAAACTAAAATAAATAAAGTAAAATGAACAATAAAAAAAATGTTTTTTTTTTAAAGCGCCCCTGTCCCCATGTGCTCGCATGCAGAAGCGAACGCATACGTAAGTCCCGCCCACATATGAAAACGGTGTTCAAACCACACATGTGAGGTATCGCTGCGAACGTTAGAGCGAGAGCAATAATTCTAGCCCTAGACCTCCTCTGTAACTCAAAACATATAACCAGTAAAAAAAAAATTAAATTGTCGCCTATGGGGATTTTTAAGTAGCGACGTTTTGCGCCATTCCACGAGCGTGTGCAATTTTGAAGAGTGACATATTAGGTATCTATTTACTCAGCGTAACTTCATCTTTCACATTATGGAAAAATTGGGCTAACTTTACTGTTTTTTTTTTTTTTTTAAGCCCAAAACAGTTTTTTTTTTCCAAAAAAAAGCATTCGAAAAATTACTGCGCAAATACCGTGCGAGATAAAAAGTTGCAAAGACCACCATTGTATTCTCCAGGGTGTTTGCTAAAAAAACATATATAATGTTTTGGAGTTCTATGTAATTTTCTAGCAAATAAATGATGATTTTTACATGTAGGAGAGAAATGTCAGAATTGTCCTGGGTGCTCCAGAACACCTGATGGCGCTCCCTGCATGTTGGGCCTCTGTATGTGGCCACACTGTGTAAAAGTCTCACACATGTGGTATCGCCATACTCGGGAGTAATAGCAGAATGTGTTTTGGGGTGTAATTTGTGGTATGCATATGCTGTGTGTGAGAAATAACCTGATAATATGACAATTTTGTGAAAAAAAAAAAAAAAGTTAAAAAAATCTTGATTTTGCAAAGAATTGTGGGAAAAAATGACAACTTCAAAAAACTCATCATGCCTCTTACTAAATACCTTGGAATGTCTTCTTTCCAAAAAGGGGTAATTTGGGGGGTATTTGAACTTTTCTGGCATGTTAGGGTCTCAAGAATTGAAATAGGCCGTCAGTACTTCAGGTGTGATCAATTTTCAGATATTGGCACCATAGCTTGTGGACTCTATAACTTTGACAAAGACCAAATAATATCCACCAATTTGTACTTATTTTTACCAAAGATATGTAGTAGTATAAATTTTGGCCAAAATTTATGAAGAAAAAATTACTAATCTGCTAAATTTTCTAACAGAAACAAAGAAAAATTCATTTTTTTACAGAATTTTCGGTATTTTTTCCTTTATAGCACAAAAAATAAAAAACCCAGCGGTGATTAAATACCACCAAAAGAAAGCTCTATTTGTGTGAAAAAAAGGACAAAAATTTCATATAGGTCCAGTGTTGCATGACTGAGTAATTGTCATTCAAAATGCGAGAGCACCGAAAGCTGAAAATTGGTCTGGTTATTAAGGGTGTTTAAGTGCCCAGTGGTCAAGTGGTTAAACTTCTCCACAACAGTATTACGGACCTGCCTGGTGTGTTCCTTGGTCTTCATGATGCTCTCTGCGCTTTCAACAGAACCCTGAGACTCTCACAGAGCAGGTGCATTTATACAGAGACTTGATTACACACAGGTGGATTCTATTTATCACCATCAGTCATTTAGGACAACATTGGATCATTCAGAGATCCTCGCTGAACTTCTGGAGTGAGTTTGCTGCACTAAAAGTAAAGGGGCCAAATAATTTTGCACGCACCACTTTTCAGTTTTTTATTTGCTAAAAAAGTTTAAAATATCCAATAGATTTCGTTCCACTTCACAATTGTGTCCCACTTGTTGTTGATTCTTCACAAAAAAATTAAAATTTTATATCTTTATGTTTGAAGCCTGAAATGTGGCAAAAGGTTGAAAAGTTCAAGGGGGCCGAATACTTTTGCAAGGCACTGTAAGCCCTAGTTATTGGTGGAGAAGGAATAAAAAGTCCACCTTCTTTATAGAAAACCAGCATATATATATAAAACGACTCAATTTTTATTGTTGTCCAGCAGCCTTGAAGTTAGACTGCGTTTCAAGAGTCCGGGACTGAAGAATGCTGGCATTGTCTGCTATGACATGTTTAAATCTTTATGATAAGTACCCAGATAAGATGTCCATATATACATTCAAGTGAATGTTTTTTTGTCTTTTTATTATTTATATATTATTTGTGCCCTTACAAGGCAAATTTGACACGTGACCATATAGCCTACTTTTTATGTACAATGGAGGACAGCTGGACTGGAAATGTTTTTCTGCCCTCTATTAGGTAACATGGAACAAAACACCAAAGACATTCATGGTTCGGGCAGTTTAATAGATAACGGCATAGGAAATCATTGTAGGCCTCCAGTACACTTCGTGACCTTCACATCCCAGCTACAGGGAAACCAGGATGCCGTGTCACATATAAGCAGAGTACTAAGGTCAACCTTAAGTAGCAAACACAAGAATCATAGAAGAGAGGGAAGAATGGGGAAGGAGGGGGGTAGAGAGCACACGTGATCTACATTACAATGTTCCAAGGAATGCCCAAGCTCAGGACTTCAGGTAGATGGAAGCTCTATGCAGATAGCAGTTCATTTGCTGTGTATCGTCAACAATTGCCATTTTCCTAATTAAATACTCTTTTCGCCTTTTTTTTTCTAGCCTCCGTTGTATCTCAGTGCTGCTGATACCCTCCTGCTTCTTTGAGCCACTTCTTCTACTGCATATATTAACTTGGCCCAGCATTGGCTGCAAACAATTGCTCTGGACTGGCTTACCGAAAGTGACAACTCTGGACCAGTGATGAGCTCAGGCATGTTTGGAAATTAGCTTGAACCCACCTGAGCTATTCCACCATGAAACTGTCACTGCGGACAGCCAATCGTAAGTTATGGAGGCATTCTCCACCGCGTGGGGGGAATGCCTCCGCCATATATGACTGGCTGTCCCCAGTGACAGCTTCCTAGCAGGATAGCTATCCAGAAAAGCCAGAGCTCATCCCCACTTTGGACTTTGCCTTCATAATATGAGGAGGATTTACTAAAACTGGTGCACACAGAATCTTGTGCAGTTGTGCATAGTAACCAATCAGCTTCTAACTTCAGCCTTCAGCTTGTTCAGTTAAGCTTTGGTAATAAAAGCTGGAAGCTAAATGGCTATTATGCAGAGCTGCACCAGATCAAATCTTTTCTGGGTACCCCTGCAGGTGGCCAGCCACCCCTCCGCTTCCATAGTCTCCCCCACCTTCCCAACCCATTCAACCTTGCTCAGTATAAATTGGGATTAGACATCTAGCCACATTGAGGAGGTGGGGAGAGCACTACATTTATATCATGATAGAGGCATGGGGGGGATGTGAAGAAGGTAGTGCTTCGGTAGGTAAGGGCTATCCACCCCAGTACCATATGAGATACTTATCATAGCCCAAAAGGGTTTCAGTATGGGACAATCCCACCAACACGAGAAGCGTTCCTTTCTGCCCGCAACCCCTCCAGGACAAATCCGAAGTCGATGGATAGATCACCGATCACAGGGTCACCGGTACCCGATACCATCATGAAAGTATTTTATAATTATTCTCTTGAGTCTTTGACACACTGAGCTTGAGTGTGTTAGGTGAAATAGGAGGTTCAATTGTTCATTAGTAAACTCACACTGGAGGTCTCTTTCACACTCACACTAATGTAAATTGGTTTAGGGCTAGGCTTGGCTGCTTCTAATAATTTGTAAAGGGCAGAGATCATGTGTAGCAGAGGTTCTTGATCAGCCCAAAGGCTTTCAAAATCTGCAAGGGTAGCTCTGAGACTCATGATTCTGCAACGTGGCAAAGTTAGCAAGCTGTTAGTGTCTCCAAAAATAAAAGGGTAAACTGCCATAGTGCCTAAGGGTAGTAAGTGGAACCTAAGTATGTCCCTACACAAAGCGCGTTAAGCTGTAGATGCCGTTCCTTGTCCATGTACCAAGAGAGGACAGCTGCTCTCGGGGGGGGGGGGGGGGGACCAGGGGAAAGGCCTTGTTGATTCTATCCCAAGCCTTCAGGGTGTGGGCAGTCGACGGGGATACCCACTCCGAAAGGCCCCTGGGCTCCTTTGGAACTCATGGAGCGTATGCCAAGTTTCGAACCGCAATGACCTTTTCCATCTGCACCCACAGTTTAGAGCTTGTGTGAAATCTCCAGTTCAGAATACGTTGTAGCACAATTGCCTGATAGTATTGGGAGATGTTAGGAAGGCCCAGACCCCCGTTTCGCTTGCAGCATTTCCACGACTAGTCGTGGTCTCTTACCTCTCCATACGAACCAAATGAAAAGGCTACGAAGCTCCTTAAAGAAGCGTGAGGGTAGAGGGACAGGCACCATCTGCTGGAGAAACATCACACAGGGCAAGATTGTAATTTTAATGACATTTGTGCGGCCCAACCATGTAAAGGTCTCCTTATCCCATGACTTTAAATCTATGCTGATTTTTTTAAGTAAAGGTATATAGTTGTATGTGTATAGGGTATCCAGGTTGCCCGTTAGGTGTATGCTGAGGTATTGTATGGAGGATGACGCCCAGTGTAATTAATTCGGAAGTTGGAGACTTGGCTGTAGGCTGATAGTTCCTCCAGTAGGTTAGGCAGTGAGACAGTGGCGTTCACAATGTGGAAAAGAACATCGTCCGCGTAAGCAGAGAGCTTATGTTCCGTGGGGCCTACAGGGACCCCTCTGGTGTTCGGATTTGATCTTATTCTACGTAACAAGGGCTCCAGGACCAGGGCAAATAGTAGGGGTGAGAGTGGACACACCTGTCTTGTGTCATTCCGAATAGGGAACACTGGGGATAGACCACCATTCACCTTTACCTGTGCCGTAGGGGATGTGTAAAGTGCCGTAATCCATCGCAACATATGTGGGCCCAGGCCTAACCTCCCCAGCACAGTCCTAAGGAAATCCCAGTCCACATGTTCAAACGCCTTATCCGCGTCAGTTGGAAGAATTAAATAGGGAGGCAGATGATTGTGTGTACGGGCCCAATGAATGAGCTGAAGAGCTCTGATGGAGTTCTTTTGCCTCCCGCCCTACTATATACCCCATCTGATCAGGGTGGACTATCCCAGGGAGGAGGTGTTTAAGATGATTCGCCAGGATCTTAGGAAATAGCTTCAGGTCCATGTTGAATAAGGAAATTGCCCTGTAATTCTGTGGGAACCTATGATCCTTCCCCTCCTTTAGTAGGACTGAGATGTAAGCTAGCGAGGCCCCCAGCAGGAAGTGCTCAGTAGTAGCAAGAGAGTTAAAAAACTTACACATGGGGGCCTGTAGTTGTGTGAAAAACTTTAAGTAGTAGGCCTTCGTGTATACGTCAGGACCAGGGCTCTTTCCGTTAGGGAGAGAGTGCACAGTAGCCAGCAGCTCGGCGGGAGCTATAGGTAGCTCCAAATCTGTCTGCTACTCAGAAGACAAGCTAGGGAAGCCTGAGGAAGAAAGATAGGCCTCGATGCGTGCTTGCTTCTGTGTGGTGTCTGTTGGGGAGGCATTCAAGTCTAGGTCATATAGGTCCACATAATAGTCACGAAACATTAATGCAATTCTTGAGGTGCCACATATCACAACCGACATCTTATTCAGTGATAGATGAGTTTAGAAAAGAGTATGCATAATTCTGTCAAGCGTTGTAGCTCCTCTTTATCCACCGAACGCTTATGACCCAGTGTGGCTTGTTGCAGAGCCCTGAGGACTGCCTCGCCTTCTTCAGCTTGGAGCCCCAAGAAATGAAGGAGCGTTGCACTACCGCCTTGTGGCCCTCCCACAATATCCCGTCTGTGACCTCCCCATTAGCGTTTTCATTAAAGTAGTTGGTTAAAGTCTCCTCTATCCTTGTCACTACCCTGAGATTATCCAGCAGGTTCTCATTAAGCTTCCAATGCCAGGCCATGTCCAACTGGTGAGGCAATGAAAGCATGAGGGTCAATGGGGCATGGTCAGACATGGTGATTTGTTCTATAGTGGAGTCCACCAGGTGGTCCAAGGTAGTTTGGTCTGTCAGCAGTAGGTCGATTTGTGTGTATACCCCGTGAACCTAGGAATAGTAACTATAGTCCCTTTCCGAGGCATGCAGTACCCTCAGCAATCGCTGAAGGAACCTGTGAAAGTGCCTCAGAAAAGCATAAGAATGCGTTGAGCGGTTTGCCGAAGTGTCCAAGGTAGAGTCTGGACTGACATTAAAATCCCTGCCCAGGACCATTTTACCCTCCCTAAAGTCCCTAAAGCTAATCTATCTAAAACTGAGTCTACAAACGTCAGCTGTTATGAGTTTGTGTCTCAAATGTGTAAAACTGTCCCATGATGGTCTCTTTTAAGAATAAAGCCCTTGGGAGTCTTTATAGTGGTCTATGGGTTGAAATGGACAACTCTTATGGATAGCGATAGCTGTGCTGCAAGATTTTGGTTTTGGGGAATTGCTAAGGTACCACTGTAGAAAAAGGTGGGTGGGTAATTTGGGAGACGAGACACCTGTAAAGTGTGTCTCCTGCAAAAATAGCACCTGTACCCCAGTTGCCTCAGTTTGAGCCACAGCCTATTATGCTTATTTGGAGAACAGAGACCACGAACATTGTATGACACTACCTTAACCATAGCCATGGCAAATAAGGTGCAGGGTATTCAAACATAACCTCCCGAAGAGTTGAACCAGGTGTGAGCAACAGCGGATCCTATTCCTAAAGACATGTAGAAAAAAGACATGTAAAAAAAAAAGACATGTAGAAAAAATAAACAGGTCAGAACATAAAAACATAACAATGTCAACAGAAAGATAGACCTAAGCAGAATAACAACGGGCCTCCTTTGGTCTAAAATCAACTGTATGCCTGACCCTGGAGGCCTCTCTGGCTGGAGGAAGCCACCCAGGTGATGCATGATGCCCCTAACAGGGCTGGTACCTAGGAGAGGTATTCCTATGGGGGAAACGTGATCAGACATGCCAAGTCCGAGGTGTGCCAGCTCCTCACAGAGTGTTCGGCTGTAACTACACAGGGAGGGTTAGTATAATAAAGGAAAAGCAGTAAACCATTATGATGCTAAGGGAAGTAGGTGCTAGTATGTGTGACCCCTATCAGCTCAGTGGTCAAGGAATGGAAGCCTCGGAAGGAGCTCAAAAGAGATGGACCAATTGTCGGCCGCAGCCGGTCAAAAGTAGGCACTTTTAGGAAGTCTAGGTGGAGAAGGTGGACGAGGGGTCTCTTATGGTTGAAATTCAAGAGGGTTCAAGGGAAACACAGTTTTTCAGTTCCCCAGACACTTTTTTATGACAATAACTTGCATATAAAAACCTTTAAAATGAGCACTTGATTTTTCACGTTAGTGTCCCATAGACTTTAATGGTCTTCCGGTGGCTTTTGAATTTGCACCGAACACCGCATATTGTTCAGTGTTCGCCAAACATACAAACAACCAAAGTTCGTCCCGAACTTATGCTCGGGCCAAACCGTTCGCCCATCCTTGGTGCTGGGCTGTTGAAAGGCAAAAAAAGGGTCGTAACCACCTACAACATAAAATAAGTAAGGTAATAGTAAGACAAAGAGTAAGGGTCTTGTTGGAGATCAGCAAACCCCACCACCTCCCAAAAAGATATAGAAACAAAGCAAAAAAAGGGACTTTTTAGTGTTGGAAAAAAAAGTAAATTTTTCTTCTTGCTACACATTTAGTTTTTAAGCTAATAATAAGATGCCATTGGTTGCCTCTGAAGTTGCATCTAGCCCCTCTGTCTTCTAACTCACAGACCTGGAACGAGTATAAGGCACCTGTGTCAGTAAAATGTCGAAATTCCTCATCTCTACACTTGTTCCGGGTCAGCGCATCAACAGCAAAGCATCAGCATTCTCAGATGGAGAGGGCAGCGACGGGAACCATAGGTCCCCTGACTATGAGAAATAATCTTTGAAGAAGTCAAGGTACACAAAGGAAAAAGCGCAATTGCAAAGTGAAAAGAGAGGCAGTGTAACCATACAGGTTACTGGGAGAGGGGACTATAAAAATGTCCTACAACTCAATCAGAGCATAGCACAGTATAGCCTCCTTAGAACAAAAAGTATTCATATGTCTCATTCCATCACATACCCCAAAAATTGGAGAGATCTTCCCCATTTCAGGACCAGTGTGTGTGGAGCCATTCAAAGTAGCCCTTTATGCCCCAATAGCCAGATGCCCACCCAGAACTGCTGGTGTAAGGTTAAATTGTAGTTAGTCATAGGCCCATTTATTCCAGACTGCATACAGAGGTTTCAAACTTTTTGGAACTCAGTGTATGAAATCCATGGATTCTACAGACTAGGGCTTGGTACACAACAAGGCAGTAGAGATGAGCTGAACTGCCCTGTGTTTGGTTTGGTGAAATCCAAAGAATTTTTACTAAGGAACCCCATTGAAATCAACGGTAGCTGAATCTGTCAAATTAGAAAAAAGTAGCATGGGGATGGGCACTGCCCTGAAGAACAAGTACCAATGCAAAAAAATAGTGTTTTTTTATAGATTTCATTAGGTCAGGAGCTGTGATTGTTTAAACGCTTAAAGTCAAATATAAAAAAAAGTCAGATTCATTTAAATAACATGCCCTATAGAAAGTGTTAACATTTACAAAAAAAGTGTAACAAAAACCCAGCACATAGACCTCTCCAAGGGGTGGCAATGAATGTCTTTGATGGCAATTTAATTTCTTTATTTGGTAAATGTAAATTTTGCTGTAGCACATCCTACAGCGAGAATGAAAAAAGAAATTGTGTATATCCTTATAAGATATATACAAGACCCTCTGAGTCCGGTAAGGACTTTAAGGGGGTACCTCAACAAAACCAAACAAAAAACAAAACAAAAAAAAAATGTGTAAGGTCCTCCAGTGTATCCATACCAGACCCTTCAGGTATAGATTTTAAGGAGGTCTCCATTAACAAAAAAAAATGTACGAGGGCCCCCTAAATATCCATACGAGAGCCTTATTTTGAGCATGCAGCCTGGCTGGCCAGGAAAGGGGGCAGGATGAACCCGAGGATGAACCATACTAGGCAACATGCTTTCAAAATGGTTGGGGGGGGGAGGTGGTCTTGCCAGGGAAGACCCACCATAGCAAAGCCCCTTGTCCCCTCGTTGATGAGGACAAGGGCCTCTTCCCCTCAACCCTGTCCATTGTATATGGGGGTCTGAGGGTGGGAGGCTTATAGAAATCTGGAAGTCCCCTTTAATAATAAGGGTACCCCCAGATATATCCCTGCTTTACATGATTTAGTATGGGATACATAGTGGAAAGCAAAGAATTGTAACCTAGAGACACTCAAGCATTTGACAAGGCCAGTATTAAAAAAAAAAAAAAAAAAAATATTTTGTTATAAATCCATTATCAATCTCAATTCCTGCCCCCCTTTGACTCGATGGAAAAAAGAAAACAACTTAATCCTTAATCCTGACAGTAACACTAGCCTAATGACAGCTCCCAGAGCTGTCATCACTTATACATGACAAGGGGGTGGTGGTGATACTATTAACCAAAAATAGCAGTGGGCATATTTGGTCAATCTCATTGCCCAAAAAATTTAAAAGTGTTACTAGTGTTTGGGATCAATATTGCACTCATTGACACCAATGCTGGGAGTTATCATTGGGTCCACTGACACCAATGCTGGGAGTTATCATTGGGTCCACTGACACCAATGCTGAGTGTATTATTGTGATCAATGACATGAATGCATGCTGGTTATTATTGGGTTCACTGCTGCCAATGCTGGAGATTAATATTGTGTTCACTAACACCAATATTAGAGGTTATTATTGCACTCATTGACACCAATGCTGGGGGCTGCTAATGCGTTCACTGACACCAATGTTGTGGGTTATTATTGCACTCATTGACACCTATGCTGGGGTTTATTCATGCATTCACTTACACCAGTGCTAAGGGTTATTATTATTTCCACTGGAACTAATGCTGGGGGTTATTGTTGCGTCCACTGACACCCTTTTTTGTAATAAATGCGTAAACCACATGAATAAAAGCTAACTGTTGTAACTGTTTAATCCTTTCTTACTGTATCCAAAACTACAGAGAAAAAAAAGTTTTGCCTACACATATAGTTTAAGCCCTCTTGTGGGCTGCCAACAGAAAACAATTTTGTAGACTGAGTGGTGTCAGCCCTGCCCACTGTCTTTTGCTTAGATACTAAATCACTCCTACTCTTAAATTTCTACAACATAAGGACTAATCATTCTGTAGTCCAAGACTAGGAGAGCTCTTAAGCCCTGTACACACGGGCTGAATGTTGGGAGACAATGGCCGGTTCCCCAAAAAATTGCCAAAATTCGGCCCCTGTGTATGTCGGGCCAGCTTCTGTTGGACGTGCATGCTGGAAAACCAGCTTCCAACCAACTTCCGATCAAGGCTCTCCGCCAATGGTGGAGAAAGCTGATCAGAGTATTCTGGTGGGGGGTTGTTAGAACACAACAGCTCAGCGGGGGGAGATCGCTGAACTAACCTTGCATAGTTAGTACAGCGACTCCGACCGGAGCTGACAGTTATTTTTCATGCAACCCAGCAAAAAAATTATAGTGTGTTCCTGGCTTAAGAGACAATAAAAGAAGTGTGCAGAGGACATAGGACAGCCCTGAATATCTGTTTTTGCTTTTTTTTTTTGGCACAAAATGCGTCCAATGGTATAATAAACAAAGGAAATAAGAGAAGTCCATTGTTAGGGTTTAAACCTGTTTACGTACACTTATTATTATTTCTTAATGATTATATATATATATATACTGTACATAATATATTTGTTATGTATGTCTGGATCTACTGATCTTTTTGTCATGTGGTTTGAATTTTGCTCATGCCTTTTTTTATTGTATTCTCAGTACTAATATAACTAAAGTAGTTTACTAAGGAAGAACTAAAAGGCATACTTTTTTTCTATTTGGACTGAGTAAGACCCCTTTCACACCACACCGGCCATTGTGTCGGCGGTAAAACGCCGCTATTTTTTGCGGTGTTTTACCGCCGGATTTGCGGCGCATTTTGGGCTCTAGCGGGGCGCTTTTATCCCCCGCTAGCGGCCGCGAAAGGGTTAAAACCGCCGGCAATACGCCGCAATAGCAATATTACAGCGCTGCCCCATTCATTTCAATGGGGAGCAGCGGTGGAGGAGCGGTAAACACACCGCTCCTTCACCGCTCCAAAGAAGCTGCTGGCAGGACTTTTCCCTGATGTCCTGCCAGCGCACCGCTGTAGTGTGAAAGCCCTCCGGGCTTTCACACTACAGACAAGGTGCAGCTTCTTTAGGGCGGATTGCAGGCGCTATTTCTAACGCTATAGCGCCTGCAAAACGCCCTGGTGTGAAAGGGGTCTTAGGGAGGGTTATTTTTTTGTCATCTGTCTCCAATTGGGGGAGATTTCCCTTCACTTCCTTTCCCATAACCAAAACAGGAAGTGAGAAGAAATCCCTCCAAAGCGAGGTATTACATATACTGTAACTTAAGTTCTGAACGCATTTGCTTTGATTTCTTTGTATGTATGGATTGCATGGGTTGTTAGCGACATGTGGTGACAATTTCATGTCAATAGCACCTTTAGAAATATATTTACCTAGAAAAATGGTGACGTGTTCAATACTTATTTTACCCGTGTATATATATATATATATATATATATATATATATATATACACACACACACACACACACACACACACACACACACACACACACACACACACAGTGCCTTGAAAAAGTATTCATACCCCTTGAAATTTTCCACATTTTGTCATGTCACAACCAAAAATGTAAAAGTATTTTATTGGGATTTTATGTGATAGACCAACACAAAGTGGCACATAATTGTGAAAAGGAAGGAAAATGATAAATGGATTTCATTTTTTTTTTTTTTTGCAAATAAATATGTGAAAAGTGTGGGGTGCATTTGTATTCAGCCCCCTTTACTCTGATACCCCTAACTAAAATCTAGTGGAACCATCTGCCTTCAGAAGTCACCTAATTAGTAAATAGAGTCCATCTGTGTGTAATTTAATCTCAGTATAAATACAGCTGTTCTATGAAGCCCTCAGAGGTTTTTTAGAGAACCTTAGTGAACAAACAGCATCATGAAGGCCAAGGAACACACCAGACAGGTCAGGGATAAAGCTGAGGAGAAGTTAAAAGCAGGGTTAGGTTCTAAAAAAAAAATTCCAAGGTTTGAACATCTCACGGAGCACTGCTCAATCCATCATCCGAAAATGGAGAGTATGGCACAACTGCAAACCTACCAAGACATGGCCGTCCACCTAAACTGACAGGCCGGGCAAAGGGGGCATTAATCAGAGAAGCAGCCAAGAGGCCCATGGGAACTCTGGAGGAGCTGCAGAGATCTCCAGCTCAGGTCAGAGAATCAGGACAACTATTAGTCGTGCCCTCCACAAATCTGCCCTTTATGGAAGAGTGGCAAGAAGAAAGCCGTTGTTGAAAGAAAGGCAAAAATGTCACTCTCCAGGGGGCTGAATACAAATGCACGCCACACTTTTCACATATTTATTTGCAAAAAAATCTGAAAACCATTTACCATTTTCCTTCCTTTCACAATTATGTGCCACTTTGTGTTGGTCTATCACATAAAATCCCAATAAAATATATTGAATTTTTTTGTTGTAACATGACAAAAAATGGAAAATTTCCAGGGGTTTCTTCAAAACCACATACCTACAAATGACCACATACATGGACAAATATATAGCTCATTATCATCATCATCACATGATTGAATAATTGAATCCTTAAGCAAGCTGGAATCAATTTGTAATGAAGTATAAAAAATTCCATATCATTATATATTGATTAATTAAAAACACTGGAATGACTCTAAGCAACAGGCGTATTGAACCCCTCACATCACAAAGATGTAATCGTTTGGACAGTACGTCTAAAGAACAAAAAAATAATAATAAATAATGAAAAAATTAAAAAAAAAGATAAAATTATGCAACCTAAAAAATTTAAATAAATAAATACAGTCCTTCATATTCGTGTCTGTATAGACTATTCATGAAAAGGGCTAATACATAAATAGACTAATACAGGGAAACTAGTACAAAAGAAGAAACTGATAAGAAAAAAACTATTACAGCAAATGCTATTACAAAAATAAATACAAATCAAAATCAGAATTTAACCCCTTGGGTTGTAGAGTATCTAAACGGTGTATCCAATTAACCTCTCTTTTCCTCAATTCTAGTTTCCTATCCCCTCCTTGCCTATTTTTTGGTATCCCGGCAATAACCACATATCTCAATTGGGACACCTTACAATTTTGTTCTATAAAGTGTCTGGCCAATGGTAATTTATCGAGTTTTATCCTTATGTCTTGCAATCCTATCTTTGACTTTTTGTGTTGTCTCTCCTACATAAACTAGCCCACATGGACATCTAATAATGTATATAACATAAGAGGACTGACAGGTGAAGTAGACCCTATCTGGAATGTTATATCCTTTATGGTGTTGAGAGAAACCTTTTGCCTTTAATCATTCTCGTACACTGTATACAGCAGAGACCGGGATATGGACCTTTATTTGGTGGACCCAAAAATGTGACATGAGGGGTAGGTATACTATATTGATCTGATTTGATTAATCTATACTATATGGTTATCCCTCAATGGTACAAGGGTAAAGGGGGGTGGTAAAATTCAAGGACAGTAGGATAATTACTTTTGAGAATAGGCCAGTGTTTTTTGATAACACTATTAATCTGGTTAGAGAACGGATGAAATTGTGAAATGAATGGTATTCTGCGACTTGCGGTTCTGATTTTATTACAATGTAAATTCACACTTTCTTGATGAACCATTTCTTTAGGGTTCCCACATTGTCGCAGTCTGGCTTCCATTTCATCTAGTCTACTCTCGCAGGTGTCAGACTTACTTATAATCCTAGCTGCATGTTTGAATTGTATTTATTTTGGTAATAGCCTTTGCTGTAATTGTTTTTTTCTGATCAGTTTCTTCTTTTGTACTAGTTTCCCTGTATTAGTCTATTTATGTATTATCCTTTTCATTAATAGTCTATACAGACATGAATATGAATTACTATATTTATTTACATTTTTTAGGTTGCATCATTTTATCTTATTTTTTTATTTTTTCATTATTATTTTCTTGTTCTTTAGGCGTACTGTCCGATCGATTACATCTTTGTGATGTGAGGGATTCAATACACCTGTTGCTTAGAGTCATTCCAGTTTTTTTAATTAATCAATATATAATGATACGGAATTTTGGATACTTCATTGCGAATTAATTCCAGCTTGCTTAATGATTCAATTATTCAATCATGTGAAGATGATGATGATAATGAGCTATATATTTGTCCACATATGTGGTCATTTGTAGGTATGTGGTTTTGAAGAAGGGCGTTATCCGAAACGTCACCATGTGTATATATATATATATATATATATATATATATATACTGCATATACACACCATGTATTTTTTATGTCATTTTTACATTTGCAATACATTTTTATGTGCAGCAAACCCATTTCTTTTTATATTTTGGCCCCTGGGAAGGCCAGATTGCTTGCACATTTTTCTAGGACCGCTGTGCACCTCACCCTTTGAACTTTCATATTATATTATATATATATATATATATATATATATATATATATATATATATAATATATATATATATATATATATATATATATATATATATATATATATATATATAGTATCTGAAAAAAGTGAGTACACCCCTCACATTTTTGTAAATATTTTATTCTTTTCATGTGACAGCATTGAAGAAATTACACTTTGTTACAATGTAAAGTAGTGAGTGTACAGCTTGTATAACAGTGTAAATTTGCTGTCCCTTCAAAATAACTCAACACACAGCCGTTAATGTCTACACTGCTGGCAACAAAAGTGAGTACACCCCTAAGTAAAAATGTCCCAATTTGGCCCAAAGTGTCAATATTTTGTGTGGCCACCATTATTTTCCAGCACTGCCTTAACCGTCTTGGGCATGGAGTTCACCAGAGCTTCACAGGTTGCCACTGGAGTCCTCTTCCACTCCTTCATGATGACATCACGGAGCTGGTGGATGTTAGAGACCTTGCGCTCCTCCACCTTCCATTTTAGGATGACCCACAGATGCTCAATAGGGTTTAGGTCTGGAGACATCACCTTTACCCTCAGCTTCTTTTAGCAAGGCAGTGGTCGTCTTGGAGGTGTGTTTGGGGTCGTTATTATGTTGGAATACTGCCCTGCGGCCCAGTCTCTGAAGGGAGGGGATCATGCTCTGCTTCAATATGTCACAGTACATGTTGTCATTCATGGTTCCCTCAATGATCTGTAGCTCCCCAGTGCTGGCAGCACTCATGCAGCCCCAGACCATGACACTCCCACCACCATGCTTGACTGTAGGCAAGACACACTTGTCTTTGTACTCCTCACCTGGTTGCCGCCACATGCGCTTGACACCATCTGAATCAAATAAGTTTATCTTGGTCTCATCAGCCCACAGGACATGGTTTCAGTAATCCATGTCCTTAGTCTGCTTGTCTTCAGCAAACTGTGCCGGGCTTTCTTGTGCATCATCTTTAGGAGACGCTTCCTTCTGGACGACAGCCATGCAGACCATTTTGATGCAGTGTGCGGCATATGGTCAGAGCACTAACAGGCTGACCCCCCGCCCCTCAAACCTCTGCAGCAATACTGGCAGCACTCATACATCTATTTCCCAAAGACAAACTCTGGATATGATGCTGAGCATGTGCAACTTCTTTGGTTGACCATGGCGAGGCCTGTTCTGAGTGGAACCTGTCCTGTTAAACCGCTGTATGGTCTTGGACACCGTGCTGCAGCTCAGTTTCAGGGTCTTGGCAATCTTCTTATAGCCTAGGCCATCTTTATGTAGAACAACAATTCTTTTTTCAGATCCTCAGAGAGTTCTTTGCCATGAGGTGCCATGTTGAACTTCCAGTGACCAGTATGGGAGAATGAGAGAGATAACACCAAATTTAACACACCTGCTCCCCATTCACACCTGAGACCTTGTAACACTAACGAGTCACATGACACTGGGGAGAGAAAATGGCTAATTGGTCCCAATTTGGACATTTTTATTTAGGGATGTACTCACTTTTGTTGCCAGCGGTTTAGACATTAATGGCTGTGTGTTGAGTTATTTTGAGGGGACAGCAAATTTACACTGTTATACAAGCTGTACACTCACTACTTTACATTGTAGCAAAGTGTAATTTCTTCAGTGTTGTCACATGAAAAGATATAATAAAATATTTACAAAAATGTGAGCGGTGTACTCACTTTTGTGAGATACTGTGTATATATATGTATATATATATATATATATATATATATATATATATATATACTGTATATATATATACATATATATAATTTTCGGGTTCTGAAGAAAAACATTTTCCTACATACACACTTGTAGCCTGAAGAGGCTGATAATAAAGAACAACCATGTTTTCATTGTAATCGTATCATGTAAATATCCAAAATTTTACTCAGATGTGGGAACTTTTACATATACACTTATAAACGGTTTCCGAAACTCTTCTACATGAAGGTAACCTTACATAGAATGGTTAGTCCAGTTTAAACTTCTGTATTGTATGTCAGGCTATGTATATATTATTAAATATACTCTTCTTTGTATGTATTTGTACATACCAAGAATTACTATATCCTGTTTTATCAGCATGCTGTAGGGTTGGACCGCTGTTCTCACGCACAACACAGCCGCCTGGGTCTCCAGCGCTCTGACACTCCCCTTGCATGCTGCTCCAATAAAAACACTCCTAGTCCTGAGCAGTGCTGTTGATTGGAGAAATGCACAAGGGGAGCGTTGGACTACTGAGACACAGATAGCTGCATGCATGTGAGAGCAGTGGTCTGACTCTCCAGTATGTTGCTAGCACAAGGTATTTTTAAGCTCACCGCAGCATTTAATGGGGTTGATTTACTAAAACTGGAGAGTGCAAAATCTGGTGCAGCTCTTTATATAACCCAATTAGCTTCCAGATGATTTTTTTTTTTTAATGAAAGCATTATTTAACAAACTGAAGTTAGAAGCTGATTGGCTACCACGTCCAGCTGCACCAGATTTTTCACTCTCCAGTTTTAGTAAATCAACCCCAATATGTAAAATTGCACAAACAAAGAGCATAATTATTACTAAATATGCAGCTTAACTGCATTAAATTAATAAATACAGGCGCATGCATTGAATTAAAATAAATAAAATATTACATATTGTTAAAATACACTATTAGTGATATAATTACGACATGTTTCAAACTTGAAAGAAAACCTTAAACATAAAACATTACATATATAAGAAGGTGGGTTAATAAGGAGTTTATTTTATACAAATGTTTGCCAAAACATAAGAGCACAAACTGTGCTGGGCTCAGCGTTACAAATCCCGTATATCTCCATTATGTTAATTAAATAAGTGAACTGTAGACACCGGCAATTGGAGGCCACAAAAAGTCCAAAGTTTTTGTAAAACCCCATCATGTGATCACCTAAAATGCTGTCCGTAGCTGTTCCCTGTATGTAATCCTCTTGTTTTACATTTCCCAAAGAACAATGTGAAATAAATCTACTTAAAAATCTGTACTTTTGAATGATTTCTTTAGTTTTTTGTGTGCCTTGTTGTAGTAACCTACTTGAAGAAGTGTTGGTCTTGAAGTTTTTTCTTCCTTTTCATGTATGATCAAACCTATCCCTATTGGTTTTAAGGCCACATATATTGTTTGTACCACTATCATACTGTAGCTATTGGGAAGTATGCCTATATTTACGTAGAGTAAGTCCACCTAGATGTGTTGTCCTTTTAGATAAATAACAGTTTAGAGTTTTTAAATATCCCCTTGCCTTAAAAGTCCAGGACACATTTAATTCTGTAATTTCTAAAGTCTCAGCACTAGTGAAATCGAGGATAGATGTTGTCCCAGTCTCCATCTCCCTTGGCTGGTCTCTTTTTTTCCACTTTCCCTATTTGTTCTCTGTCTTTCCTGCACCATATTCCTCGCCCACAGGGTTCCTTAGTCAGAAAGTACAGAAGAGCATTAAGAAAGGAGTTGGCACTTGCCAGAGGTCTGGTGACCTTGTAACAAACAGCCACCACCCTTAAGGCACGGCATCCACCTAGGCCAGATCCCCGTGCCCTCATGGTCAAGAAAATTGTGCGGGTTATGTGGAAAGGAAGGAAACAGAGGGCAAACAGTAGGGTGATGGTGACAATGGTTCGAACTGACTTGCGTCGTTGGGCTACACCAGGAACGGGCCCTGGTACACCACCCCCACGTAAAGTTTGGCAGATGGTGCGTACCACCCTTGAGTAGCACCAGGCAGTTAATGAAAAGGGTAAGAAGAAGCCAGCTATGTGCAAAAAGAGTCCATAAGGCATGTACCGTTCAAGGTCCTCATTAAGGGCATCATCCCAGCAGGTTACTATGTCTGTGTCCTCCAGTGGTCCCGTCCGAGCAAAGAGCAGTATTGGAAAGGTCATGGCAAATACCAAGGTCCACACCAGTAGACAGGTAGCTCTCACCCAACGCATAGCTTCCAACCTCATTGAACGCATAGGGTGGCAGATACCAAGGTAGCGATGGAATGATATGCAAGTTAGGAAGAAGATACTGCAGTAGAGATTGAAGTAGAACAGGAAACGGATCAAGCGACACATGGGGTCTCCGAAGAGCCATCGGTCTTGGAAAATATAGTTTGTGATGAGGAATGGCAGGGACAAGCTGTACATGAGGTCACTCAGTGCCAGATTGAACATGTAAATCAGCGATGGGTTCCATGGTCGACGTAGGCATCGAGAGAGAACAATGGAGTTCAGAACCATGCTCAGCAGGAAGGTGAGGATGTAACAGGTTGGTAGGTATATATGCTTGTAGGACTCGTCCAGTTGGCAAGACAAACCTGTTAATTGTGAGGTGGGGATTGAGGAGTTGAGGGTAGGGGTGGGGGAAAAGGAAGGCATGCTGGAATGCGTATGTAGATGAATTAAGGAAGGTTCTTCATCACAGGGTGGTAGAGATGGGAAAGGTCTGGAAGGGACAAAGTGGTTGGTATGAAAGGAGAAAAAGAGAAAAAAAGAAGGTTAGTTAGGTGCTTACAATAATCAAATAATCATCATTACATTATAACAGAATGTTGCACCCATATTGCCTATTTCAGCAGAAGATTGACCATTAAACAATTAAAACATTACAATTTCTTTATTTTTAATATTTCTCATAGGCTCTAGCAGAGAGATTGGCATATTTAAGTTCCCAGATCTACACAGCCTCCAGCCCTCCATAGTGCCCCAACCTCCAACAGTGTCCCACAGTGCCCCCAGCCCTCTTGAGAGCTCTCAGCCTCTACAGTGCCTCCTAGCCTGAGGCAGAGCCTCTAGCTCTCTATAGCACCCCCAACAGTGTCCCACAGTGCCCTCAAGCCCCCTGAGAACCCTCAGCCTCCACAGTGCCCCCCAACCTCACATAGTGTTGCTCCCCAACCTGCTGCAGTGTTTTCATCCCTCTACAGTGCCCTGATCTCCAACAGTGCACCACAGTGCCCTTAGCCTCCACAGTGCCCCCCAATCTCCCACAGTGTCCCCCAGCTTCCTCCAGAAAGCTCATCTCCTACAGGGCCACCAAGTCTGCTGCAGAGTCACCTAACCCGCTCTGCAGGCCCCACATCCAACACAGTGACACCCAGACCCATCCAAAGCCTTCTAGCATTTTGATACATGTTTTGTATTCTCATCATTTTATTGTGTGAGTGTAAACTTCATTCTTTACTGTTGGGACATGGAAGACTTTGACATTTATTTACCCGTTCTCAAAAATATTTGACTCCATGATCTAGTATATTGCAATTTCTCTTTTATATCTACTGTAACTTCATTGACACATTTAATTAAAATGTACTTAGAAACCTACATATGCTATATTCTTATAAATGGATTTCATTAAAAAATGTATAACACAATAAAAACCATATGTTAAAATTCAAAACATTTCCATGGTAGTCAAACTAAATTTCAAATGAAATTTGTTGGATCAATGATGACATCATGGAATGCTCTGGTGAGTGATTTTTCATAAATACGTACCAATGTTTGAAAATGTAACCATGTATGGCCAGCTTTAGTATCAAAGGTCTTAGTTGCCCTGCAAGCACCTATCATCACAAGTCAGTAGGGACACCTACAATGGTTGACATCAGCAAAAACAGAATATTACCTCACTTATTAAGTCTAAAGCCTCATACATGCGGTTGAATTGTTGGCCAACAAAACCGTGAAATTTTGTCCTATGGGTGTTGGCCCAAATTTGTGTTGCATACACACGGCCACACAATTGTTGGTCAACATTAACGAACGTAGTGACATACTACGTTATTTTTCAGCTCTTTAGCGCCACCCTTTGGGCTCCTTCTGCTAATTTCGTGTTAGTAGAAGTTTGGTGAGAGTTGATTTGTACTTTTCATTTTGTGCTTTTCATTTTGCACTTTTCAGTACCTTTCTGAACGGCCGTTCGTCAACCAGACATGTTGCGGAATTGGAGGAGATAACACATTATTTATTATTGGCCTTGGAGTTATTGCTTTGATATTATTTTTTTGGTTGAATAATGATTTGATTTGGTATATTTTCTATATTTTTTAATGCTTAGAATGCACTTTTTGGTTAAGTTCTATTGGCAGATAGCATGTCTAATTTTATTTGTTTTAATGCACAATAAAAAAAATTGTGAAGAATAATACTTGGCTATGTGTTTTACTTCAAATGACAGTTTGGGAGTAGGCAGTTACATTTAAAAAAATACAATGTAAAATTGACAAGAGACACCAACATAGTTGTATCTTTGATCGTAAAAACTACGGGATAATGGTGTTGTGGTAGCATAATAATATTATTCTTGATATCACTAGAAAAAAAAAAGACTTTGAATATTAGTGTGCCATAACTCCATCAGTATCACCAGCAAAGCAGCTTCATTATTATCTCATTAAGACCCCTTAAGCCGAGGGCTTTCATACTACAGCAGTGTGCTGGCTGGACGTCAGAAAAAAGTCCTGCCAGCAGCTTCTTTGGAGCGGTGAAGGAGCGGTGTGTTTACCGCTCCTCCACCACTGCTCCCCATTGAAATCAATGGGGCAGCGCTGTAATCCCGCCGGCAAAACGCCGCTATTGCGGCGTATTGCCGACGGTTTTAACCCTTTCGCGGCCGCTAGCGGGGGTAAAAGCGCCCCGCTAGCGGCCTAAATGAGCCGTAAATCCGGCGGTAAAAATAGCGGCGTTTTACCGCCCACGCTATCAGCGGTGTGGTGTGAAAGGGGTCTTAAGAAGAAAAGACTTGTGAGCTGGACTTCGAGATCTCATAATTTACCGCGTTACGAATGTTAATTCTCCAATACAAACGCTAGTTTACAAGACCGACCGCTTCTGGCTCATCCTTGCTTCCGAGCATGTGTGTTTGTACTTTGGACTTTTGTCTGACGGACTTGTGTACACATGATCAGAAAATCCGACAACACACATTTGTTGGCGGAAAATTTGAAAACCTGCCATCCAACATTTGTCCACGGAAAGTTGGCCAACAATTGTCCGATGGAGCGTACACACAGTTGGATTTTCAGACAACAGCCTGTCATCACACATTTCCCCTGTGAAAATTCGATTGTGTGTATGAGGCTTAACTTCAACTAAATACTGTTTGTAATGCCCTGTACACACGGTCAGACTTTCCGATGGAAAATGTGCGATCGGACTGTGTTGTGGGAAATCCCGATCGTGTATGGGCTCCATCTGACTTTTTCCGTTGGGAATTTTCGACACACAAAGTTTGAGATCTGGATGTAAAATTTTCCGATAACAAAATCCGATGGTTTAAATTCCGATCATGTGTAGAAAATTTTGACGCACAAAGTGCCATGCATGCTCGGAATAAATTACGAGACAAAAGCTATTGCCCTCTTTATAGTCCCGTCGTACGCATTTTACGTCACCTTGTTCTGAACGAGCGGATTTTCCGACAACTTTGTGTGGCCGTGTGTATGCAAGACAAGAGTTTGAGCCAAAATCCGTAGGATTTTGTTGTCGAAATGTCCGACTGTGTGTACAGGGCATAAGAGTTTGATCTTCTATTGGGTTCTTATCACTATCTGTTACTCATTTAAAGGGTATTTCCACTTTTGCAGTCAAAACCCCACTGTACATTTGTTATATGTTCCCATTCACACTGCATACCTAAAAAAAATAAAAAGTAAAACAAAATGCTTCTTACATTTTAGATGTTTTTAAGGCTAGATTCACATCTCTGCATCCCCAATGCACTCAGAAACGCGTTGCCCTGTAGCCGACACACATTGGAGGTATTGATAGTTAATAGCGCCCCCAACGCCTCTGCTACCAGTACACAGCACCATTCGGTTCGGTATGATTTTGGAAAGGGGTCAGGGACTTGTTTTCTGGGTTTGAATGCGCTCTCTACATGCGAAGTGCTGGAACAAGCACGTGCCATCGCACCTGTAGGTATGGACCTGGCCTAAGCAGAAGGTTATGGTTGATTCTAAGAATTTCTGGACAGTCTTGCAGTGTCTTTGTTGCCACACTGACTAATCTATCTCTCATTAACCGCTTGTTGACTGTATAGCTTACATATCCGCATGCTCGGGCAGGGGACGGCTCGGCTGTGCTGTGATTGGTCATTCCCCGGGTACCGGCCAATGATTGACTGCCTGTGTTCTGTCGATTACTGCAGATCGATGGATAATGCCTCTGACGATTTGTGCATGCACAGTAGTGACATCACATCTTTAGTATGTGCAGACCGTCAGAGGCATTATCCGACAATCAGCAAAGACAGAACCCTGGCCAAGCCACTGGGGCACGCTGCACTGCCACATTACCCCCCTCCCGCTGGGTTCTCTATGCTTTTTGTCCCAGACAGAGAACAGGAAGGTGGCCACAGGGCACCCCCACCATCGGGGGACTAAAAATCCCAGCATGGCCCATCCTAGGGGGGTAGGGTTGCCATCTTTACTTCAAGTCAAACCCGAACACTTTAGTGCCGCACAGCATTTTTTTTTATAAACTATACATATGTTTTGCAATTAAAGAAAATTGCAAAAAAAATAAAAAAATATGATTAAAATTCCAAAAAAAAAAAAAAAAAAATATGGAAAAAAAAATACAAATTTAGGTCACCTCTAAATGTCTGTGGATAGGGGGTCCCTCATAGTCTGCCTCCTTCAGTGCCCGGGCACCTGACGTCACTTCCCCTCAGCACAGTCAGTCATCTGGGACACGTGACAGGTCCCAGATGACTGCGCCACATATCACGGCGCTCGGCACCACTCGCGCATGTGCAGTGGGTGCCCGGCTGTGAAGCCACAGCCGGGTGCCCACAGTAAGGATGCCGGCACCGCCGAGCGGAGGGGGGAACAAGCGGGGCTTCGTTCCCCTGCATCGCTGGACCCTGGGACAGGTAAGTATCCGATTATTAAAAGTCAGCAGCTGCAGTATTTGTAGCGGCTGACTTTTAATTTTTTTTTTTTTTAAGGGGCACCCCACTTTAACCACTTGACCACTGGGCACTTAAACACCCTTAATAACCAGACCAATTTTCAGCTTTCGGTGCTCTCGCATTTTGAATGACAATTACTCAGTCATGCAACACTGGACCTATATGAAATTTTTGTCCTTTTTTTCACACAAATAGAGCTTTCTTTTGGTGATATTTAATCACCGCTGGGTTTTTTTTTTTTTTGTGCTATAAAAGAAAAAATACCGAAAATTCTGTAAAAAAACGAATTTTTCTTTGTTTCTGTTAGAAAATTTAGCAGATTAGAAATTTTTTCTTCATAAATTTTGGCCAAAATGTATACTACTACATATCTTTGGTAAAAATAAGTACAAATTGGTGGATATTATTTGGTCTTTGTGAAAGTTATAGAGTCCACAAGCTATGGTGCCAATATCTGACATTTCTCTCCTACGTGTAAAAATCATCATTTATTTGCTAGAAAATTACATAGAACTCCAAAACATTATATATGTTTTTTTAGCAAACACCCTGGAGAATACAATGGTGGTCTTTGCAACTTTTTATCTCGCACGGTATTTGCGCAGTAATTTTTCGAATGCTTTTTTTTGGAAAAAAAACTGTTTTGTGCTTAAAAAAAAAAAAAAACAGTAAAGTTAGCCCAATTTTTGCATAATGTGAAAGATGAAGTTACGCTGAGTAAATAGATACCTAACATATCACTCTTCAAAATTGCACACGCTCGTGGAATGGCGGCAAACGTCGCTACTTAAAAATCCCCATAGGCGACGATTTACATTTTTTTTACTGGTTATATGTTTTGAGTTACAGAGGAGGTCTAGGGCTAGAATTATTTCTCTCGCTCTAACGTTCGCAGCGATACCTCACATGTGTGGTTTGAACACCGTTTTCATATGTGGGCGGGACTTACGCATGCGTTCGCTTCTGCATGCGAGCACATGGGGACAGGGGCGCTTTAAAAAAAACATTTTTTTTTATTGTTCATTTTACTTTATTTATTTTAGTTTGACATTTTTTTCCCCAAAAATAATTTTTTTGATCACTTTTATTCCTATTACAAGGAATGTAAACATCCCTTGTAATAGGAATATGGCATGACAGGTCCTCTTTACAGTGAGATGTGGGGTCAATAAGACCCACATCTCACCTCTAAGCTGGGAAGCCTGAAAAAAAAAAAGATTCTGGCTTTGATCGTATTAGCGATTCGGTAGAAGCACCGGAGGGCGGAGGGCGGCGGGAGATGTCTATGGCTGGGTATTGCAGGGTATCACCGACTATGGCTGGGTATCTCAGAGCATGGTGTTGCAGAGTACTGCGTTGCAGAGCATTGCAGGGTATTGGCGGGTGTTGCAGAGCATTGCAGAGTGTTGCAGGGTATTGGCGGGTGTTGCAGAGCATTGCAGAGTGTTGCAGGGTATCGGCGGGGGTTGCAGAGCATTGCAGAGTGTTGCAGGGTATCGGCGGGGGTTGCAGAGCATTGCAGAGTGTTGCAGGGTATCGGCGGGGGTTGCAGAGTGTTGCAGAGTGTTGCAGGGTATTGGCGGGTGTTGCAGAGTGTTGCAGCGTATTGCAGAGCGTTGCGGAGTGTTGCAGGGCATTGCGGAGTGTTGCAGGGCATTGCGGAGTGTTGCAGGGCATTGCGGAGTGTTGCAGGGCATTGCGGAGTGTTGCAGGGCATTGCAGAGTATTTGCAGGGCATTGCAGAGTATTTGCAGGGCATTGCAGAGTATTTGCAGGGAATTGCAGAGTATTTGCAGGGAATTGCAGAGTAATGCAGAGTATTTGCAGGGAATTGCAGAGTAATGCAGAGTATTTGCAGGGAATTGCAGGGAATTGCAGAGTAATGCAGAGTATTTGCAGGGATTTGAGGGGTTAATTTTCGGTGAGCAGCGATGTGGGCACTGCAGATGCAGCCCACATCGCTGCTGACACCGATCTCTTCCCCCTCCGCTGTACCGATCGGTACAGAGAGGGGGAGGGAGGAACCGGCGTCATAACATGACGCCGGCTTGTTTACAAGTGATCACTCCGTCATTTGACGGAGCGATCACGTGGTAAACGGCCGCGATGAGCGGCCGTTTACCGTGATTCGTGATGCGCCGGGTCCACTGGACCCAGCGGTCACGGATGCTCTCGTGTGCGCGCCCCAGGGGGCGCGCGAGAGCAGAATTCTAGGAGGCCGTTAATTAACGGCCTCTTAGAGTTAAACAACCGCCCTGATGCCGTTAATCGGCAATGGGCGGTTGTTAAGTGGTTAAATAACATTTCTAATCATATAAAGTTAATCACAAGAGTCCCCCTTTACATCAGGGCCCACAGTGTTCGCCTTTTACATCTGAATCTGCAGAGTTCCCCTTTTACACCCAAATCTGCAGAATTCCCTTTCACTGTAAGGGGGGACTCTGCAGACTTTGATGTAAGGGAGAACTCTGGGGATTCTAGCATAAGGGATGCTCTGGGAACCCTGATTTAAGGGAGAACACTGAGAACGCTGAAGTACGGAGAGGACGCTGATGTAAGGGGGAACACTGTTGTCTCTGGTGTAAAGGGGAACTCTGCTGTAAGGGGTGCTCTGAGAACCCTGATTTATCTTTGTGCACTCACTCAGAGGCATGAGAGAGAAGGGGGGAGACTTCAGTCACAGACATGGATGGATGGTGAGCTCACTCACCCCTTGGCAGTCAGCACTTCTCATCCAGATGTATCTGAGGCTGCTGGATTTCAAATTTCCGGCCCCCACTTTCCTATTCTAAGGCACATCCCCAGGGATTGAAGTGTGGGCAGACACAGAGGGGTAGGGGTGGGGGGAAGAGGAGCAGATTGATCCCTCTCTCCTCTCCCATCTGTATGTAGGGGGAACTGTTAGTGTTGGCTTTGGGCAGTGTGAAAGAGAGTGTAACAGACACTCTCAGCTTAGACAACTGCAGCCAGCAACCCTGATGGGAGGCCATAGTCCGGTCTGATTAATGTGTCCGGGTTTCAGGCAGTTTGAAAACCGCACACATGAGTCCAAACCCAAACTGTCCGGGTGAATCTCGGACAGGTGGCAACTCAATAGGGGGGCCAGGGGTGCTGGAACTTGTAGTCCTACAACACTTGGAGAGTCAGCTGGGGAGGATGATAAGAACATGTGATCTATAGAATACAGAGAGGGGCAATGTTCCGTGCACAGGAGGTAACCATGTAGTGGTGACAGGTCCGGTAGGTGGAGGATTCTGCCTCCGCGCTTTGCTGATTGTCAGATAATGCCTTCGACGATCTGTGCATGGGTGATCATCACGACTGTGCATGCGCAGATCGTCGGAGGCATTATCCAACGATATGCAGTAATCAACAGAACAGTGGCACCCGGTGATTGGCTCTGAGCTTCACCGAACACAGCTCTGTGAATGTAAACAACACAGAGCTGTGCTCAGTGATGGGGATTTAGTTGTTTGTTCATTCCCTGCTAAACAGAGAATGAAAAACAATAAATCTCCAGTAAAAGCAGCACACAGTACACACTTAGGCACATGTTTAACCCCATTGATCGCCCGTGATGTTAACCCCT
Organism: Lithobates pipiens; assembly: GCF_037356315.1. NCBI lineage: Eukaryota > Metazoa > Chordata > Amphibia > Anura > Ranidae > Lithobates > Lithobates pipiens. The sequence continues at coordinate 597,960,245 of NW_027507903.1, forward strand.
TTCTGCTCAGTGTCTTTAGTACAGTGATAGTGCATATTATTATCTGATCACTATAATAATGTCCCTGGTGATATCATTGGCAGTTAGTCAGCCCCCCCCCCCCCCACATCAGTTAGTGTCACATTGTCCGTCGCAATATCGCAGTCCTGTTAAAATTCACTGATCGCTGCTATTACTATTAAAAAAATTAAAATTGCAGTAAATATCCCATAGTTTGTAGATGCTACAAATTTCACACAAACCAATCAATATACACATATTGGGTCTTTTTTTTTTTTTTTTACCAAAGACATGTAGCAGAATGCATATTGGCCAAAATATATGAAGAAATTTGTTTTTTTTTACATTTTTATTGGATATGCTCTATAGCAGAAAGTAAAAAATATTGTTTTTTTTCAAAATTGATGCCCTTTTTTTTGTTTATGTAATATAAAATAAAAAAATCCAGTGGTGATCGAATACCACCAAAAGAACGCACTATTTAAAAATGATATAAATTTTGCTAGGGTCGGAATTTCCGTCAGAATTTTTTTCTTCAAAAATTCTGACGGACCTAGAAATAGAACATTTTTCAAATCCGTCCGACTGAATCAATTCCTATCGGGAAAACCGTTCGTCTGTGTGCTGGTCTGACGGACCAAATACGAGGCAAGGGCAGCTATTGGTTACTGGCTATTAAACTTAATTTTCTAGTCCCGTCGTACGTCATCGCGTTCGAAAGTAACGGACTTTGGTGTGATTGTTTGTAGGCAAGTCCGTTCGGCCGGAACTCCGTCGGAACTCCGCCGGGAAGACCGTCGGACCTTTTCTGCTGGAAAGTCCGCTCGTGTGTACGCGGCATTACTCAGTCATGCAGCGCTGTACCCATATGACATTTTAATCATTGTTTTTACATGGATAGCTTTCTTTTGGTGGCATTTAATCACCTCTGAGTTTTTTATTTTTTGCTAAACAAATAAAAAAAAAAAGACAAACAATTTTTGAAAAAAAAAAAGTTTTTCTTCGTTTCTGTTAAAATGTTTTGTAAATAAGTACGTTTTCTCCTTCACTAATGGGTACTGATGATGAGGCACTAATATGCAGCACTGATGGGCACCAATATGCTGCACTGATGGGCACTGATAGGTGACACTGATGAGGAGGCACTGAGGCATTACTCATAGGCACTGATTGGCATCCCTAATAGACAATGATTGGCATCCCTGGTGGGCATTGATTGGTATCCCTGGAGGGCATTGGTTGGCATTTCTGGTGCGCATGGGTTGGCATCCCTGGTGGGCATGGGTTTGTACTCTAGGTGGGCACTTGTGGGCATCCTTGATGGGGCTGCACTGATAATCAATGCGCTGATTATCAGTGCAGAACCCCGTGAGGAGAGCCGCTTATTGGCTCTCCTCTACTCGCGTCTTGTCAGCGCGAATAGAGGAATGCCGATAACCGTCACTTCCTGGTTACCACGTGATCAACTGTGATTGGACACAGCTGATCACATGGTAAAGAGCATACATCAGGGACCAGTGATGGTGAACCTTGGCACCCCAGATGTTTTGGAACTACATTTTCCATGATGCTCAACTACACTGCAAAGTGCATGAGCATCATGGGAAATGTAGTTCCAAAACATCAGGGGTGCCAAGGTTCGCCATCACCGCCATAGGCTCTTTCCTGAGATTGGAGATATGGTGTGTCAGAGCAATACACCGCACTACCGATCCCCCTGAGGGCACGTGAGAGCGGCTTATCCTGCTAGACGTCATATGATGCCCAGTTAGGATAATGAAACCTCCACCAGCCATCATTTTGATATAGGCCAAGTGGGATGTGGTTAAGCAAGTAAAAAACACCTAAAAAAGATAACCAGCCATTTTTTTATTTTTATTTTTTTAAGTTTTGCTATGTGAATGGGAACATTAACAAATTTAAAGTAGGTGTTATCCCAATATGGCTGCCAAAGTGGAAATAGTCTTTAAGGAAAATCCTCCTTCCTTTCGGAACACTGTGACACCATAACTAGATATGAAGCAAACAGGGGTCACTGAGACAGAAAGCATCATTAACCGCTTCAGCCCTGGAAGATTTTACCCCCTTCCTGACCAGAGTACTTGTTGCAATTCGGCACTGTGTTGCTTTAACTGACAATTGCGCGGTCGTGCAACATTGCACCCAAACAATTTACATCTTTTTTTTTTTCCCTTAAATAGAGCTTTCTTTTGGTGGTATTTGATCACCTCTGCGTTTTTTATTTTTTGTGCTATAAACCCAAAAAAGTGACAATTTAGAAAAAAAAACAACAATATTTTTTACTTTAATATCCCCCAAAAATATATAAAAAATGTTTTTTTTCCCCTCAGTTTAGGCCGATATGTATTCTTCTACATATTTTTGGTTAAAAAAATTAAAAAAAAATCGCAATAAGTGTATATTGATTGGTTTGCACAAAAGTTATAGTGTCTACAAAATAGGGGATAGTTTTATGGCATTTATTATTTTTAATTTGTATTTTATCGTGACTGCAACATTATGGTGGACACATCGGACACTTTTGACACTATTTTGGGAACATTGTCATTTATACAGTGATCTGTGCTATAAAAATGCACTGATTACTGTGTAAATGTCACTGGCAGGGAAAAGGTTAAACACTAGGGGGGCATTCCAGGGGTTAAGTGTGTCCTAGGGAGTGACTCTAACTGTGGGGGGGTGGGCTACAACTCACATGACAGCGATCACTGCTCCCGATGACAGGCAGCGGTGATCTCTGTCATGTCACTAGGCAGAATGGGGGAAATGCCTTTTTTACATAGTCACTTCCCTGTTCTGAGGCTCCGTGACACGATCGCTGGGAAACCGGGCACGGTGATGCTGTATGCGGCACGCGCATGCACCCGCTAGCCCCACCAATTAAAGGGGACGTACAGGTACGTCCATTTGCTCACTGCTGCCATTGTGCCAGCGTATATCGGCATGCGGCAGTTGGCAAGTGATTTATAACTTCAGTAAATCACATCAATAAAAGGGGCACTGTTATTCATTGGCTTTCAGGACTGAGATGGAAGTTGCCCCCCTTCGCCCACAACCTTCTGTAAAATGTTACAGGTCCAAGAAAACTGTGGCCCGTACACAAAGTGCAGCGCACTTCACACATGCGCAGTAGTAGCCCAGCTGCCGGTTTCCCTTAGTCAAGATGGCGGCGCCAGCACCTGGTAGTCTGTTGAAGAATTGGCTTGGGTAAGGACACTGCTGGATGCCAGGACAGGGACCTGGAGCTCCTCTTTAAGCACACAGCTTTCGTTCCACCGGGAAGCCTGAGCCTGCAGGAAACAGGTTCCCCTGTGAAAGCAGGTGGAACTTGGGAAACATCCGTTCCCAGATCCTTCCTGCGACTAATAACCCATCAGCGACATGTATTATTATAGCTGTCATTCCTCGGCTAGTGTAGCTAAGGATTCCACTATTCAAACATGATCTGTGTTTGATCTGTTGCTTTGGAGGGCAGGAGAGACATTGGGGGGGGGTCAAATAAACCCCCCAATGTCTTCATAAAGAGGACCTTTCACCTGTCTAGGTTATCACATAAGGGACTTGTTAGCCCCCCGTGTTATAGCAGTAAAGTAAAAAAAAAAAAAAAAAAAGTAATAATAAAAAGTGTACGAAAAAAGATTTATATATAAAAAAATAATACATACTTTACTTTAAAGAGCCCATTCACACAGGGGCAACACGACTTGTAGGCGACTTGAGTCAGGCAACTTGGACACGACTTGAGTTAAGATCACAGCGCGACTTGGGACGACTTCAAAACGACTTGTGATGACTTCAAGCCCGACTTGGGACGACTTACAAGTCGCCCCAGGCCAGGCAACTTTTGCCGAGGCCAAGCAGAGAATGAGCTCAAGGGGGAACTCCACGGCAAATTTCTGAAAAAAATTTGGCGTGGGTTCCCCCTCCGAGAGCATACCAGGCCCTTAGGTCTGGTATGGATTCCAAGGGGAACCCCCTACGCCGAAAAAACGGCGTGGGGGTCCCCCCCAGATCCACACCAGACCCTTATCCGAGCACGCTACCCGGCCGGCCAGGAAAGGGGGTGGGGACGAGCGGGCGGCCCCCCCCTCCTGAGCCGTACCAGGCCGCGTGCCCTCAACATGGGGGGGTGCCTTGGGGGAGGGGGGGCGTGCGGCCCCTCCACCCCAAAGCACCTTGTCCCCATGTCGATGAGGACAAGGGCCTCTTCCCGACAACCCTGGCCGTTGGTTGTCGGGGTCTGCGGGCGGGGGGCTTATCGGAATCCGGGAGCCCCCTTTAATAAGGGGGCCCCCGGATACCGGCCCCCCACCCTATGTGAATGAGTATGGGGTACAATGTACCCCTACCCATTCACCTGTGGAAAAAAAGTACAAAAAAAAAAACACAACACAGGGAAAAAATATTTTATTGCACAGCTCCGGGGGTCTTCCGTCTTCGGGGGTCTTCTCGCCGGACTCCTCCGCTATCTTCTTGTAGCTCTTTTACTAGCGGAGGAGTCCGGCTTTCTTCCTCCCCGCCGCCGGCCTCTTCTCCCGACTTCGGGGGTCTTGTCCCCCTCTTCGGTTCTTCTGCCGGGCCACCGCGCCTTCTTATAGCTCTTTTACAGGCGGTGGCCCGGTCTTCTGTCGTCGCCGCCGCCGCCGCCGCCGCCGCCTTCCGTTCTTCTTCTTCTTCATCTCCAGGAGATGTTGACACGACGCTCTCTCCGGCCGGAATGCCAGAGCCGCCCTGCGCTGCCACTTATATAGGGACAATGGGGCGGTGTCACATGGGTTGATGTCACATGGGTTGGTCACATGGGTTGATGTCACATGGTGACCCCGCCCCCTTACCATGTGACATCAACCCATGTGACCAACCCATGTGACATCAACCCATGTGACACCGCCCCATTGTCCCTATATAAGTGGCAGCGCAGGGCGGCTCTGGCATTCCGGCCGGAGAGAGCGTCGTGTCAACATCTCCTGGAGAAGAAGAAGAAGAAGAACGGAAGGCGGCGGCGGCGGCGGCGGCGGCGGCGGCGACGACGACAGAAGACCGGGCCACCGCCTGTAAAAGAGCTATAAGAAGGCGCGGTGGCCCGGCAGAAGAACCGAAGAGGGGGACAAGACCCCCGAAGTCGGGAGAAGAGGCCGGCGGCGGGGAGGAAGAAAGCCGGACTCCTCCGCTAGTAAAAGAGCTACAAGAAGATAGCGGAGGAGTCCGGCGAGAAGACCCCCGAAGACGGAAGACCCCCGGAGCTGTGCAATAAAATATTTTTTCCCTGTGTTGTGTTTTTTTTTTTGTACTTTTTTTCCACAGGTGAATGGGTAGGGGTACATTGTACCCCATACTCATTCACATAGGGTGGGGGGCCGGTATCCGGGGGCCCCCTTATTAAAGGGGGCTCCCGGATTCCGATAAGCCCCCCGCCCGCAGACCCCGACAACCAACGGCCAGGGTTGTCGGGAAGAGGCCCTTGTCCTCATCGACATGGGGACAAGGTGCTTTGGGGTGGGGGGGCCGCACGCCCCCCCTCCCCCAAGGCACCCCCCCATGTTGAGGGCACGCGGCCTGGTACGGCTCAGGAGGGGGGGGGGGGCGCCCGCTCGTCCCCACCCCCTTTCCTGGCCGGCCGGGTAGCGTGCTCGGATAAGGGTCTGGTGTGGATCTGGGGGGGACCCCCACGCCGTTTTTTCGGCGTAGGGGGTTCCCCTTGGAATCCATACCAGACCTAAGGGCCTGGTATGCTCTCGGAGGGGGAACCCACGCCAAATTTTTTTCAGAAATTTGCCGTGGAGTTCCCTCTTGAGAGCTGATAATTCTGTCAAAGTCGCCTCCGTATAAACGGAGATCCGACTTGGAGGCGATCTCCATTGAAATCAATGGGTACCAGTCGCCTACAAGTCGGATAGAAGTAGTACAGGAACCTTTTCTGAAGTCGGAGCGACTTCAGTAGTGTGCATTAAGAAGGCTCTCATTCACTTACATTGATTTTTAAATGTTGTCCGACCTGAGGCGACCTGAGGCGACTAGGGGCGACCTGAAGTCGGATCAGGAGTTGCCCCTGTGTGAATGGGCTCTAAAGCAACCCCTGACACCCCCGTACACACCTCATATGAAAAGCACAGAATAGGATGAGCACTTGTGCATAAACATCAATTGCGCCACACATGTGAGGTATCCTCACGAACGTCAGGAATAAAACAATAATTCTCATGCCTAATTTATGGTTAACTCTAAACTGATGACCTTTAGCTTTTTAAAGCATCATCTATGGTGGCTTTATACCAAAAAATATGGGGTATAAAATAATGAGTGAGGCTGGAATCTGGATAGCACAGCAGCACAGTGGTGTAGTGGTTAGCACTTTCACCTAGCAGCAATAGGGTTGCTGGTTCAAATCCCAACCACGACACTGCCTGGAGTTTGCATGTTCTCCCTGTACCTGCGTGGGTTTCCTCCCACACTCCAAAGACATGCTGGTAGGTTAATTAATTAGGTTAAAAAAAAAGCTGCAGATGTACACCAGTGGCAAGAAAGCACCCTGAGGCGATTCAGTTCGCATAGGTAGTGCTATACAAGCAGGGGTGGAATGACAACTCATGGGGCTCCCGGGCAATCTGAGATTATGGGGCCACACTGTATATATATACACAGACATGTTTCTATTGGCTGAGAAGGTACTGGAGAGGTGGGGCGGCTATAATCTTGGGATTTTTAGACGAAAAGGATGTCGGTAAGGGACATTTCAGAGGCATATGTAAAAAAAATGCAGATTTCTACATACTGTCCCTGGTTTTACTGAGGCTGGCAACCCTGATGGGGCCCCCTAGTGGCTTCGGGCTCTCAGGCAGTGCCCGAGTGGCCCAATGGTCAGTCCGCCCCTGTATATAAGTCACTCATTCAGGACCACCAACACCAGCTATAGACGGAGCGATTTTCATCGCTCTATTCCCCATCATCATGGTCAATGTTGACATGGGAATATTTCCACAGAGCCATTGTGTTCTCCCAGAGCGGGAGGCAGGGGAAGCCGTCCCCACTGGGAGAACACAGTGATTATTGCTAGAGGCTATAACAGCAGGCTGGTTGTAAGCCAAGTTGATTGATAGATCAACTTGTGTACTTTCAGCCTGCCCATACATAGCTCGAATCTTGGCAGATTCCCGCTAAACCGACTGAGACTCAAACCGTCTATGGCGGATTAGGGTGAACTTCTACTGCAAGGGTATTGTCCAGAGAAGATAGTTACAAACTTGGACTTGTAGGAAGTCTGGAGGCTAGTTCAATGAGTAGAGTGCTGTTACTTCTAACAATCAAGTCTGGCTTAAAAGGTTCTTTTTTGGCTGTTCTATGCCCTAACCCTCTTTCCTGGGATTTTGTTGGCCTGAATAACTCTTCAAAAGTGACTGGCACCCATCTGTTCCCATTCTCACTACAAGTCAAGAATCCAACCCTGAGGTGAAATGTCAGGCCAGCTGACCTATTGGGGACCTTAATATCCTATTAGGCAGCCTTTCTCAACCAGGGTTCCATGGAAATCTGGGGTTCCTCCTAAGTTTGCAAGGGGATCCGTAAGCAATGAGCAACTTCTGTCCCTCAGACAAGTAACTACTGACATCAATGATCTTTATAGCTACCCAGTGGCGGCCCCGTCCATTAGGGGCACAGGAGTCTTATGCCGCGTACACACGAGCGGACTTTGACAGACTAGGTTTGACAGTCTTCCCAAAAGACTTTCGGCAGAGTTCCGGCGGACTTTCCAAATGAACGGACTTGGCCACACACAATCACACCAAAGTCCAATGGATTTGAACGTGATGACATACGACTGGACTAGAATAAGGAAATTCATAGCCAGAAGCCAATAGCTGCCCTAGCGTCGGTTTTCCTCCGTCGGACTAGCACACACACAAACTGATTTTTCGACCGGACTCGAGTCCGTCTGAAAAATTTGAAAAATGTTCTAAATCTAAAGTCTGTCTGATTTTTCGACAGCAAAGGTCCGATGAAGCCCACACATGATCGAATTGTCTGCCAGACTCGTTCCATCGGACCTTTGCTATCAAAAAGTCTGGCCGTGTGTACACGGCATTAGGACTCCCTGGCCAATCGTGTCTCAGGACAAACTTCCTGTTTCTGTGCGGCCTGGAGGAGAATATCTCCCTGTGTGCTCACCGGGAGAATCGGTGAGAGTGGCCCCGGCTCTTCTTTCATCCTGCCTCCATAAGGTAAGCCATCTCCATCTGGGGCGGGGGGGGTTTGGGTGGTGTATGATCGCTGCCGTCAGTCTCCCGCATGGGGGGGGTTGGTGTCAGGTGATCGCTGCTACCTGCCTTCTGGGGGGGGGGGGGGTTGTTTGGATGGGGGCATGATCGCTTTCACGGGGGGGGGGGGCTGTTGATTTGTGCCACCCTCTCCCAAAATTTTGAATTTTTTTTTTGAGTACAAACCAGCACTGTAGCTATCTGTAAAGGGGAGGCAGTCCTTCCTACTGACCCTAAAAGTAAGGAGCATTCTTCTTTTGACCATCACGCTAATGTACCATGAGCTGTAGATATAGCAATTATTAGTAGTCTTAGTTCCCTGAGACTTCAATGGAGCAGTGTGGATGACATTTCTGTGGCTGCGTTTGACCTGCTTTGCATTGTGTTTCTTTGGACACATTAGGTCCTAGCAGTGCTGGGACAAGATCATCCAGTGCCCAGGGCAAAAATACCAAATTGCACCCTCCCACCCCCCTTCATTATGTGCACGCTTATGAGGGGGAGAGGGACCACAGCCTGCAAGTCCTCCTAGCTCTCTCCTTTGCACCTTGCTGCATCCAGCATTGGGCTGACAGAAGTAGTGATGCAGCTATCACTACTCCTGTCAGCCTTATAGTAGAACAAACTTACGGCACCCCCATCCCTACAATACACGCTGCGCCCAGGGCAACCGACCCTTCTGCCCACCCCTTCGCCCGGCCCTGGGTCCTAGAGAGATGATTTTGAATTACAGTTAAGTGGGTCAAAAGTGGCCCTTTGCTGCATTTTTCTTTTGGGCACTTGCCTTTGAGCAGCACTCTGTTCAAATGCAAAAGGCATGGTTTGATAACAAATCTAGGGGGAGATTTACTAAAACTGATGCACACAGAATCTGGTACAGTTGTACATAGTAGCCAATCAGCTTCTAACTTCAGCTTGTTCAATTGAAGTGATTATAAAGCTTTGTTTTTTTTATTTTTAAATAACAAACATGTCATACTTACCTCCACTGTGCATTTAGTTTTGCCCCGATCATCCTCTTCTGGGGTCCCTCAACGGCTCTCGCGGCTCCTCCTCGTATCAGATAACCCCCTAGGACAGTGATGGCGAACCTTGGCACCTCAGATGTTTTGGAACTACATTTCCCATGATGTTCAACTACACTGCAGAGTGAATGAGCATCATGGGAAATGTAGTTCCAAAACATCTGGGGTGCCAAGGTTCGCCATCACTGCCCTAGGAGAAGCGCTCTCCTGTGGGGTTACAGTGCGCTCTCCTGTGGGTTTGCGTCCATAGACACAAATGCTGGACTCAGCCACTCCCCCCCCCTGGTGCCATTGGATTTGATTGACAGCAGTGAGAGCCAATGGCTGCGCTGCTATCAATCTATCCAATCAAGAGCCGGGACCCTGTGGAGAGAGGGAGAGCGCATCTCCTCCAAGGGGATGGAGAGGCTCAGGTAAGTAAAACGGGGGGGGACGGTCATTTGCAGAAGTTTTTTCACCTTAATGCATTAAAGTGAAAAAACACAAGGGTTTACAACCCCCTTAAGCTTTGACTAAAAGCTGATTGGTTACTATGCAGAGCTGCACCAGATTCTGTGTGCACCATTTTTAGTATATCTCCTCTCTACTGTCCATGGGACCTTCTACAGAGCTATACAAGAGCCGTCATAGAGGGATATTTATGCTGGTAAAAAGTGCCAGAAACAGCCTGGGCCCAATAAATACTGGAAAATGATATGCAAAACTGTTGCAAAAAGTCATAAATTGCAACGAATGATCTATTACATCACAGTGACCATAGTATATAAGGAGTCCTGTGTCACCTACTGCTTGGTGCATTAATTCACTTAGCTATGCGCCCAAAATATATGCAATCTTATTAAGGCCCAACTTCGGGGGAAACAAAAAGTGTAGGCCTTGCAGTGGGTCTGCATGCACCTCCACACTCCAGGGGTTAAGTGCTCAGTGTCTAGGGGACATAGAAAAGAAGATCTACTTACCTGATTCTCTGCTCTGGAGGTCCCCGGAGTGTCTTCTCCAGAGGTCTAGGGTCCTGACATCATGAAGACCATTGCAGGCTTCATAGCCCTGGATTGACATAATGATGCTAAGGGATTGTCCACTGCCAGGGAATGAGGGATAATTGTCTGCCAGGGTATCAGAGGATCAGGTAAGTCTGAGCCCCCGTACACACGGTCGGAGATTCCGTCATGTGTAGAGAATTCCGATCGGACAAAGTGCCACGCATGCTCAGATTAAATTCCTACATCAAAGCTATTGGCTACTAGCCTGAATGTAGTCCCATCGTAACGAAATTACGTCATCACGTTCTGAAAGATCGGATTTTTCGACAACTTTGTCCGACCGTGTGTATGCAACAGTTTCGGAAACAATCCGACGGACAAAATCCGACGGATTTGGTTGGCAGAATGTCCGACAGTGTGTACGGGGGCAAAGTGCTTCTATTCTCCCCTAGAATACACAAGCAGTTACCCTTGCAGCGCAGGTGCAAGGGTGGACTCTCAAATTTACTGGAATTGAGTTTTAATTACATGGCACAAAATTGCAACATTCATGAGACCCATCCCAAATTCAGATTTTCCAATTTTTGATGCATGTGGCACTCCACAGGAACATGCATTGCGATTTATTGTTTATTTGACGCACTAGTAGAAATCCCGCAATCTACACTATGGTGGGCCGCTGATAGTTTATTTGGCCCCTGTTGTTCCAGATGAGGACCAGTGTGTTGCTATAACCCGGCACATCAATATATATGAGAATATACAAAGATTTTGACCTGTACATGGGAAGAGTTCACCCGACACACGCACAGGTCCCCTGCACACGGTACCAAAACACATATTTGTCTCCCTTAAACACTGTGTAGCTCTTCCTGACTCAGCGGTTCCGCCTCATTAATTCTTCTTAATAAATAACAAAGCCTCAGCCTGTGTGACCCCTCTGTATTCCTGTAACCATTTCCCAGTGCAACTCCAGCTGCCAGCTGCCCAAAAACCCACCTTGTTGTCTCATTACATGCAACATGGATATCCCTTAGCTATAAACAATTTGCTGCAATACAAGGATAGCCTAAAAGGAGCATCCCCTGGGCTTGCAATATGTGGACCCTAAAGTGCATCTCCAGACAAAACTTTTTTTTTTCAGTTTTGGATAGAGTAAGTAGGTAGGGGTAGGGATAGGGGTAGGGGTAGGGATACAACCTCCGTCAGTTTTAACAGCCTTATGTGACCTTGTTGGGGAGATTTTCCCTCACTTCCTATTCTTGGAACAATGATTCATTTGTACAGGAAGTAGTTAGGAACAACCAAGAGGGATGCAGGCAATAATGGAAGAACCCCCCCCCCCTTTTTTTTTTACAGCTGAACACAAGTAAATATTTTCTAAATCGGGGTTTCTCAACCTTTTTGAGACAGGGTCCTGCTAAGTTCTCCCAAAGCCACCTTCCTCAATGCCCTAACAGTAAAGAATTGAGTTTTATACTGAAATCCTGTAATGCGCTGGATGGACCGGGGTGTCATTGTGGGGTAATGGGGGTTCTGGAGTGGGTTAGGGCAGTGGTCATCAACCCTGTCCTCAGGACCCACTAACAGGCCAGGTTTGCAAGATAACTGAAATACATCACAGGTGATATCATTTGCTGCTCAGTGATTGCAGTATTCTAGTCTGCATCTCCCCCAAGGTAATACATAAAACCTGGCCTGTTAGTGGGCCCTGAGAACAGGGTTGATGACCACTGGGTTAGGGGACTCTGCAGAAAACTTGGTGGCCCTGTATTGGACAAGGTTTCCGAAGGGGTCTGGGGGAGCATTGTTGGAGGTTGGGGGGCTCTGGGACATTGTTGGCAGTTGAGGGCACTATGGAGGACTGGATGCTCTGCAACCGGCTGGGGGGCATTGTCGAAGGCTGGGTGGCACTCTGGGAGGTTGGGGTGCAACATGAAGGTTGAGGGCTCTCCAGGTGCCGGGGGGTCACTGTGTGAGGTTAAAGAATCTGCAGCTGACTAAAAGGCCTGGGAGAGGGGAGACTGTGGCCTGACAGTGGACTACAGCCTGGTGATAGGGAACCACCAGCATACCCGATATATTACTTAGCTTACTTAGCTTTGCTTCGAAACTACATGATTTACACAATCCTTCAGCCTGACATGACCTGGAATGCCTTCCTCAATCTTTTTAATATAGAGGAAGGTCTCAGGGAACCCCAGCCAACATTTACTATTTGTACAGCTGATTTGAAAAATGCATATTACGTTGGGGGTGAGATGAAAGAATACCCCCACTCTTACATAATAATATCATTGTTGTCAGTGGGTAAGAGGCAGAAATTGCTAATAGCTTAGGGAACCCCTTGCAACCACTGAACTGTAAAGTTCCATGAAATCCTGGTTGAGAAAGACCCCCCCCCATAGTATTGCCAACAAGTGCCTGGTATCCCAAGGTCATCCTTGGGTAAATAAATGGAGTCTTGTGATCTGAAATGCCCCGTTGTGATCATTCTGTATGTGGGCATGTATATATCTAGAGGTGTTTGTGGATATTCCTCTATGCACACTTCTTTCAGTAATGGTGGGCTCTAAGGTACCAAAGCTACATGGAGAACCCTCATGCCACGTGATTTCCTCCCTGTATACTGTTTGGCTCTAGTGTTCCACAGGAAGCTTCTAATACTTTTCATGCCTGATACTAGAGACCAAACATACGGTAAAAGTGAGAATTCAAAGCTCTAGCTAGACGGTATACCCATACAGGGACTAAAGGTATCAATAGTCCTTAATCAAATAGTTGAATAGCCTACTAGGGTCTTCTGATGGGGAGGGTTTCATAAACCAATTCTTTGCCATACAAGAACCACTAGTAGGTTCCATGAACAAAAACACCAGAAAGACAGTTCCTGGCAGATGGAATCAGTGACTGGAGCATTCCTCTTTGTTCCTCTAGCAATGGATTGTATGCTTCAGATACACATATTTTGTTGTCCAGTTGTTCTCTTGCCTAACAAGGCAAGGCAAGGCAAGTTCAGCCCTTAAGAAGGTCACACACTTTGAATACCGAAAAGTCAGGGTAACTTGGTAAATAATGGAGGGGGGGGCCTTATCAAGAGAACCTGTCCCTTTCTCCTGAATGGTCAACATGGCATATTCTCACAAAAGGTCCAAGCTCCCGGTCTTTACTACTTTGAGTGGAACTCCAGCCCATATTTTTTTAAAATCTAATTTTGAGTAGAGGAAAAAGGATAAGAAGCTCTGTCCGTGTAGGTTCTCATTCATCCAGGTCATGGTGTATGTAGTAGTAGTTAGCCACAGGAACATACCCCAGCACTTATATCCACACACACAGGTAACACCGACATCTTAGGCCCCATGCACACGAGACGCCGGTGCAAACTCTGCTGAACACATGTTTTTAAAATCTGAAACCGGCGGTTAGAAACGCCCGTTTTGCCGCGATTGCATGCTGCGTTTAGCGGCGTTTTACCGCGTTTGCTTCTAGAAGCATTTAGTTAAGATAACATCATAAGACCTTCCCCAAGCTTAAAAAACAGTATTATTAACTATTTCAGCCATTTTGTGATCCAGAGTTAGTAGCAGCAGCTGTGAGAGCAGCAGTGTACTTGTATTTAGCGTGTCACTTGCCACGTCACCTGCCACAAGTTGGGGATTGTCCACTTGCCACGTCACCTGCCACAAGTTGTGGATTGTCCACTTGCCAAGTCACCTGCCACGTCACTTGCCACGTCACCTGCCACAAGTTGTGAATTGTCCACTTGCCACGTCACCTGCCACATCACTTTCCACATCACCTGCCACAAGTTGTGGATTTTCCACTTGCCACATCACCTGCCACATTACTTGCCACGTCACCTGCCACGTCACTTGCCACAAGTTGTGGATTGTCCACTTGCCACGTCACCTGCCACGTCACTTGCCACAAGTTGTGGATTGTCCACTTGCCACATCACCTGCCACATTACTTGTCACGCCACCTGCCACATCACTTGCCACGTCACTTACCACATCACCTGCCACAAGTTGTGGATTGTCCACTTGCCACGTCACCTGCCACAAGTTGTGGATTGTCCACTTGCCACGTCACCTGCCACAAGTTGTGGATTGTCCACTTGCCATGTCACCTGCCACAAGTTGCTTGTTCAAATCTAACAACATATGGGTCAAATTCCAATTATATTTCAGATAACAGCAATGCTAGTGGTGTATTGGATTGGATCAAGGGCTCATTAGGGTATATAAATGGTCTATGAATCATTGCAAGCAATTGCAAATGTTTAAAATATTTTTTTTAAATAAGTTGTGGATTGTCTACTTGCCACGTCACTTGCCACAAGTTGTGGATTGTCCACTTGCCACATCACCTGCCATGTCACCTGCCACAAGTTGTGGATTGTCCACTTGCCACATCACTTGCCACGTCACCTGTCACATCACTTGCCACATCACCTGCCACAAGTTGTGGATTGTCCATTTGCAACATCACCTACCACGTCACTTGCCACATCACCTATCACGTCACTTGCCACAAGTTTTGGATTGTCCACTTGCCACGTCACTTGCCACCTGCCATGTCACTTGCCACAAGTTGTGGATTGTCCATCTGCCACGTCACTTGCCACCTGCCATGCCACTTGCCACAAGTTGTGGATTGTCCACTTGCAATTACAATTGTTTAAAATATTTTTTTAATGGTTTTTCATCATTTGCCATCATTTTTGAGATTTTTAATGTAAAAAAAAAAACAGGACACCTTTAAAAACGCATATAAACGAAAACGTGGGTTTGGCGTCTGAAACGTGGAAAACTTTTGTGTCTTAACCCATTTTTTTTTGCTTCTGGAAAAAACGAGGTTAAACGCAACTGCCTAAAAACTGCAAAAAACGAGACTGTGTACATGGACACATAGGATAACATTGAATGAGTTCAGGGACAGTTGAAAAAAGTGTCCAACTGCCTCTGAACACGCGTTCAACAGCGTCTCTTGTGCACGAGGCCTTTAGTCTAATCATCACTGAATGGGGCAGATGTTGATGGCCCATTTTGTTCTTGGTAAGTAAACATCTGCCTTGACACTTTGTGGAGTGATTGGTTGTACCTGTGTGGATATAAATGGTGGGATATCTTCCTGACGTTCATTAGAACTGAAGAAGTGGCTTGGTAAGCTACGAAATGTCTTCAACATTGTAGAACAAGTCCAGTTGAGTGTGACCAACTGTTACTTGGTATAAGAAGCTCTGTTGTTTTTTTTTTGCTATCTGTGTCCTACAAAAGAAGTATCAGGAACCTCCCAATGGTATCACAGACAAGAGGTCTCTAGTATTTGCCTGTACTATCATAAATTAAAATAATAAGGTTTGGTTAGATGCCCGGCTAACCTCAAGTTGCCACCATTTCTGAGTCACTGACAAAAAAGTTAGGCCCTTAAAAGAGTCCTTAACATTTAGAACACACAGAGAGCGTGTAGGCTACAGGAAGTTCACAGGGGCTAATTCATGACAACTGGGGCAAAAAAAGGAGCACAAAACTGGAGTTGAACCAATCAGCTTTCACCTTTCATTCTCTGACCATGTTTAACAAGAATTCTGATTTGTCAGTTTTATCAGTTTTCTGCTTATTTTCTTTATTTTATTTTATTTGGCCAGCTCCATCCATGTTGGAAGAATGCTGAGCTCAGTAATTTCCCCCATTGACGTGCTTTTCTATCCACGTCAATAGTTTAAGACAGACCTGCAAAAAAGTTAGATAAGTAAAAGCAACATCAGAAAAAAAAATTATGGCAGGTTTTTTTTTTTTTTTTTTTTAATAAAAAAAAAAATAGGAAATATGCAAAGTTTTTTTGTTTTAGGTTTGTTTTTTTTTAAAGGTCCAATGGGCTTTAAATGGCTTCTGATAGTTACAGAAGCTCCTTTCACCTATTATGGATCTGTTATTTTGCTAAAAGTCTCAATATTTTACATATTTAAAAGAAAAAAAAAGTTTAAAAAGAAAAAAAAGAAAAAGAAAAAAAAGGAAATCTGCAAAGTTTTTTTGTTTTAGGTTTTTTTTTTTTTAAAGGTCCAATGGGCTTTAAATGGATCCTGATAGTTACAGAAGCTCCTTTCACCTATTATGAATCTGTTATTTTGCTAAAAGTCTCAATATTTTACATATTTAAAAGAAAAAAAAAGTTTAAAAATAAAAAAAATAAAAAAAATAAAAAGTAAAAATTAAAAATGTTAATAAACAAAAATAAAAAATAAAACACAAATGAAATAAACTAGACTACACTAACCACCTTTCCTTCCAAAAACACACCCTCTAAATGAAGGAAAAAAACCTATATGGCTAAATTGCAAATTTCTACATTGACGAAGTTGGTAATGGTAATTTTACTACTAATTTAATCTCTACACTGCATCTTTCAATTCAACGTGTGCACCACCGCCCTGTATAGAAGTGCCACATTGCAGGGAACAAGAGACAGGGAACATAAAAATAAAAGTCTAATAAAACATGTAAAGCACCAGTACATGAGAAAAAATCAAATACACAAAAAAAAAAAAAAACCTCTAGAAAAAAAAAAATGTAAAAGCAAATTTTACCCAAACATCTCCCAAAGCTAAACTGAGAGTTTTTATTTGATGAAATTACTATTGGTTTCTACTGCTAATTTCAGCCACACTCTGCATCCTCCAACCCAACGCTTGCAACACTATCCCGTTTAGATTGCCACATTGCTGGGAACTAGGGACAGGGAACAGACAAGGATGAGAAAAGTAAAACAAAATGTAAAGAATTGATACACAAATCGCGATCAAATACACAAAAAAAAAAAAAAACCTTTAAAAAAAATACAATTTTGTTAAAACAAATTTTCCCTAAGCAGTTCAATAAGCAAAATTGAGAGTTTTTGCTTCAACAAAATTGATAATTCCTACTACTAATTTCACCCCTACTCTGCATCCTTCAACCTGAAGTGTGCAACACAGCCCTGCAGGGAGTGTGCCACATTGCAAGGAACTAAGGACTGGGAACAGACAGTTTAAAATAAATAAAAAATGTAAGCTAACAGTATACAAATAACAATCAAATATGTAGAAAAAACAAAACAAAACAACAACAAAAAAAAAACACAAATAGCACTAAGTGAAATAAATGAAAGTATTCTAACTAACCCAGTTCCCCCTACATACCCAACCTAAAAAACACCCTCTAAATTTCACCTAGCAATTAAATACACGCACACACACACAAAAAAAATAATGTAAAATGACAGTACACAAATAACGATCAAATATGCAAAAAACAAAACAAAAAACACAACCGTAAAAAAAACAGTAAATGAAATAAACTAAAATTGTCCCTTCTGTATTGAACTTTATTTTAATTGTACTGTCCCCCCTCTACATTGTAAAGCACGGCGCAAACTGTTGGCGCTATATAAATTCTGTCTAAAAATAATAAATAGCCCCCCCCCCCCACACACACACACACACACACATTCTCTTAACATAAATTTCACCAAGTGATCAAATGCACACATTTTTTTTTTAAACAAATACTATCATAAATTAAAATAATAAGCGATCAAATACACCAATAAAATAAATAATAAAAATAAAAAATGTAACTGACAATACAAAATTAATGTTCACCTATACAGAAAAAAAAATCACTAAACTAGAAATAACAGCAAATGAAATAAACGGAAATATTCTAAATACCCAACACACACACACAACAAAAAAACACTCTAAGTTTCACCAAGTGATCAAATACACCAAAAAAGAAATAAAAAAAAATTAAAAATGTAAAATGACAATACAAAATTAACGTTCACATATACAGAAAAAAAAAAATCACAACTATAAATAACAGTAAATGAAATAAACGAAAATATTCTAAATACATAACACACACACACAACAAAAAAAAAACACTCTAAATTTCACCAAGCGATCAAATACACATTGAAAAAAAAAAAAAGGACACACACAAATAATATTAAAATGAATAAAAGAAGCTAAAACCAATCTAAATATCAACCTCCAACCCCCCCCCCCCCCAAAAAAAAAAAAAAAACGATTACCTTTTTTTATACATTTTTTTTTTTTAAACACATCTTAAGTTTCAAAAATAATACAATTTCAATGAAATTGTTAAATTGTTAAATGCATCCTTAAACCCAATGTGTTTGACACATTGCATGGAACCAGGTCTTGCTGAGCGTATTTGAGTTATGCCCCCCCCCCCACCCCCACCCCCTCAAGGCACATAGGATGTGATTTCATTTATCTGACACATTTTGGCTCCTAAGTGCGGAACTTTCAGAATTTTACAAGTCTGTTCACACTAGTGCTTCCAAAAGATATACCCTCACATGTTAACGTAAATGTCATTTTAGTTTTTGTTTTTTTACGGCAGACTTGTTGTAAAATAAAATTTTTACAATTACTGCCCTAACAAAAAAAAAGAAGTAATAATAAAAAATAAAATAAAATAAAATGTGAGGGTATAAAAATAAGACTGGCCGGGTCTTTGGCAGCCCGAAAAAAACAATAAAATAAAATGTGAGGTTATAAATTTTGGAGGCATTAGTACGAGCTATGGTGTCTGAAATATATCCATCTGAAGATTTTTGCCCCCCCAGCACTCGCCCGTGGGCATACCTGCATGGCGTCCACCTTGGCGCACAGCTGGGCTATGTAACCAGCATGAGTAGCAGCATCCCTCCTGTGTGCGTCCCCCTCCTGTGCAGATCTCTCCGGTGTCAGCACCTGTCTCCTCCGTGTGTGTTTGTCCAGCACCCCCCTCCTCTTCTCCCTGCACCGTGTCCGTCCGCTCCTCTGCCGATCTCACTTTTTCTTCATCTCCCCTCCTTGTACTTCGCTCTTTCCGGATCACTGCATGTCAACGCATTTCATTACTTGCTGGGAAACCAATTGGATCATTCATCTCCCCCTTCTGCCCCCTCCCAGAGTAAACTCCATACTCCTAGGAAAACCCAAAGCCCCCGATCCCTGAACCCATTCACATGGGATGATGGAGGACACCCATTTCTTTACAGGCTAAAGCTGAACTCCGGGCCAAAGAAACACAGTGAGAGACCCGTGTTCTCACCCGGGTGTATTTCTTCCAGGTCTGTGCAGTGATCCAATGAGGAGCTTCCCGGAGTAAAGACCGCTCACTGCCGCTCTCTTTCCTTGTGGCGGTTGACTGGTCTGGTCTCCGCCCCCTCCTCCTGTAGTTGTCTGTAGTGGGCAGGGCCCTGCTGGGTCCCTCCCACAGCTCTGTACAGCCCAGTGATGATGTCAGTGCTACATTTAGAAGGTAATATCTGGGTTTTCATAGGTTGGCATCCCTCGTGGCTATTGAGGAATGGATTTAAATGCAGGTATTTGTGTTGAACCCCACGGACAAGACGCACATTGAAATGTATATACAAGAGCTGTGTTACCCGCCAAAGGATTTGCATTTCTATCCATCCGTTCCTGAGATTTGCACAGCTCTGCCACACAACCCAGCTAGACCTTTCTCTGTTTACAGTTAATTAAAACAACCTCGGTCACCTGCCCCCCTCCCCGCCCCCTCAGCCTGTGACTGGACAGTGAAGGAGCAGCAGTAGTAGACTGAGGTCATCTCTCTGCTCTCCTCTTTGGTCAGTATGTTTCAGCACATGGTAATGCGGGACATCTGGTTGGCCCCCTAGTGCTGCCCTTCCGTCCCATTGATAGCAAGTCAGATTTATACAAGTTTGGAGTACATTTAATGCTGAAGTTGAATCTACTTTCCTGGATCTCCTTCATTATCATGCTAAAACATTTTTTAAAATGAAACCTGTCTGTCTTCATTACATACCATACTTTAGTCCAAGTGACATCACCACCGGGTCCCTGTACTTCTCTATACAATGCAGGGGACTGATGTGGGCACTGGGCTGGCACTTGGCAGGAGTTATGCAAATATTCAAATGTATTAATGCGGTGGTCTCCAAACTGCCCCGGGGGCTGGATGGGGCACTTTACTTGTCTTTATCCAACCCCTTTCCCCCCACTGACCTCAGCAATGGGGCACTATTTCTCCCATTGATACCAACAAATGGACTCCATTCTTTCCACTGACACCAATGATGGGGCACTATTCCTCCAATTGACACCAATGATTGGGCACTGTGCCTCCCACTGACACCAATGATGGGGCACTATTCCTCCAACTGACACCAATCATGGGGCACTATTCCTCCCACTGACACTAATGATGGGACACTATTCCTCCAACTGACACCAATGACGGGACACTATTCCTCCAACTGACACCAATGACGAGACACTATTCCTCCATCTAACACCAATGACGGGACACTATTCCTCCATCTAACACCAATGACGGGACACTATTCCTCCATCTAACACCAATGACGGGACACTATTCCTCCATCTAACACCAATGACGGGACACTATTCCTCCATCTGACACCAATGACGGGACACTATTCCTCCATCTGACACCAATGACGAGACACTATTCCTCCATCTAACACCAATGACGGGACACTATTCCTCCATCTGACACCAATGACGGGACACTATTCCTCCATCTGACACCAATGATGGGGCACTATTCCTCCAACTAACACCAATGATGGGGCACTATTTCTCCCACTGATATAAATGATGGGGCACTATTCCTCCAACTGACACCAAATGACGGGACACTATTCCTCCATCTGACACCAATGACGGGACACTATTCCTCCATCTGACACCAATGATGGGGCACTATTCCTCCAACTAACACCAATGATGGGGCACTATTTCTCCCACTGATATAAATGATGGGGCACTATTCCTCCAACTGACACCAAATGAAGGGGCACTATTCCTCCAATTGACACCAATGATGGGGCATTGTTCCTCCAATTGACACCAATGATTGTCACTATTCCTATCACTGGCACCAATAACGGGGCACTATTTCTCCCACTGACACCAATGATGGGGCACTATTTCTCCAATTGACACAATGTGATGCATAGTTAGGGTGTGTTCCCCAAGTCTTTGTCTGTTATATGGGTCTTGACCAGACCCCTTGGGATGGAGTGCCCCATCATCCCACACCAGTACTCCTCTATAGGAGGAATCCTTTTAGTACTCTCATAAAGAGGACTGTATTTCTCCCATGGTTGAGAAGTGGGATCTTTCATTCTATGAATAGTGTAGGACCCACTGAAAATCGGGTACTTCGATGCAGTAGTGGGCTTAAGCACTGTGTGGCCATATGGTGTGACCAAATCCCCATATTTGATTATTTGCTTATTATGTTCAGGTGTTTTAAATAGCCTTGTAGGATTTTAAAAGACATTTTTGTATGTGTGTGCTGTAATGTTTTGTTCTATTCCTCCCACTGACACGAATAATGGGGCATTATTCCTCCCACTGATACCAATGATGGGGCACTGTTCCTCCCACTGATACCAATGATGGGGCACTGTTCCTCCCACTGATACCAATGATGGACACTATTCCTGACCACTGATACCAATGATGGGGCACTGTTCCTCCCACTGATACCAATGATGGACACTATTCCTCCCACTGATACCAATGATGGGGCACTGTTCCTCCCACTGATACCAATGATGGGCACTATTTCTCCCACTGATACCAATGATGGGGCACTGTCCCTCCAACTGATACCAATGATGGGCACTATTCCTCCCACTGATACCAATGATGGGCATTATTCCTCCCACTGATACCAATGATGGGCACTATTCCTCCCACTGATACCAATGATGGGGCACTGTTCCTCCCACTGATACCAATGATGGGCACTATTTCTCCCACTGATACCAATGATGGACACTATTCCTCCCACTGATACCAATGATGGGGCACTGTTCCTCCCACTGATACCAATGATGGGCACTATTTCTCCCACTGATACCAATTATGGGGCACTGTCCCTCCAACTGATACCAATGATGGGCACTATTCCTCCCACTGATACCAATGATGGGCATTATTCCTCCCACTGATACCAATGATGGGCACTATTCCTCCCACTGATACCAATGATGGGCATTATTCCTCCCACTGATACCAATGATGGGCATTATTCCTCCCACTGATACCAATGATGGGCATTATTCCTCCCACTGATACCAATGATGGGCACTATTCCTCCCACTGATACCAATGATGGACACTATTTCTCCTACTGATACCAATGATGGACACTATTTCTCCCACTGATAACAATGATGGGGGGCACTAATCCTCCCACTAATACCAATGATGGGGCATTATTCCTCCCTCTGATAACAATAACGGGGCACTATTTCTCCCACTAATACCAATGATGGGGCACTATTCCTACTACCGATACCAATGATGCTCTGTTTATTTCCACTGATACCAGGACAATTTCTACTTTCAATGGCCACACTCTGCCCCCTTAAAGTCTGAAGGACAGTTAAGTGGCCCTTTTTTTGAGAAAGTTTGGAGATTCCTGCCCTAATGGATAGAGGATTGTCTGGAGGAGTGGGCATTCCTAAGCAGACTACATGTGCAATCAGCCCGCCCTCGGTGACACCCATGCTGAGCCTCCATGATTGAAGGAACTGAAATCTAATGAAGGGGGCCGGCCAGCTAGGTGATGTTGGAGGTCCTCCTTCTAGGAAATGAGACAGGCTCTATCTGACTTGCTGCAGCTTTGAGTGCGCATTGTGAGAAGCTCACAGTGTGCAGTGAAATCAGAGTAAGCCATGTGAGTACTGGAGAGGAGCCGGTACAACTAAGCACGGTTGCAGGGAAGGCTGGAGGTCGGATTACATTTTTTTTAATATAAATTCATAATGGCTTTTATTGGAGTTTTCTGCTGGGAGGTCGGACTTAAAGAGTACTAGTCACAAAATCACGGTGATACAGGAACCGCTTTTCCATTTGTAATGTATACTGCCATAATCCACAGGCTGTGCAGGGTAATCAGCAGCGGAGAATCAGTAGACTTGGTGCCCGCATGAAGTCAGGAGCTCTAAGCACACAAAATGGCACTTGCACAGTTATCATGGTATACTGCAAAAATTAACCACTTCAGCCCCGGAAGGATTTACCCCCTTCCTGACCAGAGCACATTTTGTGATTCGGCACTGTGTCGCTTTAACTGAGAATTGCGCATTCATGCAATGTGGTACCCAATCAAAATTGGCATATTTTTTTTCCCACAAGTAGAGCTTTCTTTTGGTGGTATTTTATCACTTCTGCGTTTTTTTGTGCTATAAACAAAAAAATACGACAATTTTGAAAAAAAAATACATTATTTTTTACTTTTTGCTATAATAAATATCCCCCAAAAATATATAAAAAAAACTTTTTTTTCCCTCAGTTTAGGCCGATACGTATTCTTCTACATATTTTTGGTAAAAAAATTGCAATAAGCGATTATTGATTGGTTTGCGCAAAAGTTATAGCGTCTACAAAATAGAGGATAGATTTATGTTGTTTTTATTAATATATATATTTTTTTTACTAGTAATGGCGGCGATCAGCGATTTTTATTGTGACTGCGACATTATGGCGGACACTTCAGACAGTTTTAACACATTTTTGGGACCATTGGCATTAATACAGCGATCAATGCTATAAAATTGCATTGATTACTGTAAAAATGTTAAGGGGGGAAGTGTGTCCTAGGGGAGTGTTTCTAACTGTCTGGAGGATTGGTGTGTGTGATGCGACACAGATCGCTACTCCCGATGACAGGGAGCAGACTATCAGTGTCCTGTCACTAGGCAGAACTGGGAGATGCTGTTTACATCGGCATCGCCCCGTTCTTGAGCTCTGTGACTCGATGTCCCGTGGGCATGGTCACAGAGTCTGCGGCAGGCGCGTGCACGGCGGGAAGTTTAAGGTTACGTATAGGTGCATTACTTTGCCCAGCCGCGACATTCTGCCGATGTATATCAACAGGCGGTGGTCGGCAAGCGGTTAAAAGGTCACCCCACATAAAACCTATATTTTATGGCCCTGTGCACCCCCTCACTCCCATTTACTTCCCTATCCGCACTTGCAGGTCACCTCCCCCATACCCAAAGTATAATTCACCCTCTGCTCTGGTCTCTGGCAGTCACGGTGCACACAGTCATTTGCTTGCTTGTTGGGAGCGAAAGCAGGGCGGAGCTCCGTGAAAAATGGAAATTAGTTCACTAGGTAAAGGTTCCTCCTTGCGTTTTTTTGTCCTGTTTTCATTTGTTAATGAAAACAAATTTGACTTTTATTTAGTTTTTGTCACTGTAAAAATGCCGCTGACGAAAACTTTGAAGAGAACATTATCATTGAAGAAATTAACACTGTCCCTCACTCCCATTTACTTACCTATCCCCACGTGCAGGTCACTTCCCCATTCCCAAAGTATAATGCACCCTGACCTGTGCACCCCCTCACTCCCATTTGCTTCCCCATCCCCACTTGCAGGTCACCCCCCCTCCATACCCAAAATATAATGTACCCTGCCCTGTGCCCTCCCTCACTCCCATTTACTTCCCTATCCCCACTTGCAGGTTACCTCCCCATCCCCAAAGTATAATGCACTCTGCCATGTGCACTCCCTCACTCCCATTTCCTTCCCCATCTCCACTTGCAGGTCACAACCCCATACCCAAAATATAATGCACCCTGCCCTGTGCCCTCCCTCACTCCCATTTACTTCCCTATCCCCACTTGCAGGTTACCTCCCCATCCCCAAAGTATAATGCACTCTGCCCTGTGCACCCCCTCACTCCCATTTACTTCCCCATCCCCATTTGAAGGTCACCTCACCATCCCCAAAGTATGATGCACCCTGCCTTGTGCACTCACTCACTCCCATTTACTGCCTTATCCCCACTTACAGGTTACCTCCCCATCCCCAAAGTATGATGCACCCTGCCCTGTGCACTCCCTCACTCCCATTTCCTTCCCCATCTCCACTTGCAGGTCACCACCCCATACCCAAAATATAATGCACCCTGCCCCGTGCACTCCCTCACTCCCATTTACTTCCCTATCCGCACTTGCAGGTCACTTCCCCATCCCCAAAGTATAATGCACTCTGCCCTGTGCACCCCCTCACTCCCATTTACTTCCCCATCCCCATTTGAAGGTCACTTCCCCATCCCCAAAGTATGATGCACCCTGCCCTGTGCACCCCCTCACTCCCATTTACTTTCCTATCCTCACGTGAAGGTCACCTCCCCATCCCCAAAGTATGATGCACCCTGCCCTGTGCACTCCCTCACTCCCATTTCCTTCCCCATCTCCACTTGCAGGTCACCACCCCATACCCAAAATATAATGCACCCTGGCCTGTGTACTCCCTCACACCCATTTACTTCCCTAAAACCAAAGACATCTTCCAGCTATCTTTATTGAACACACAAGCAGATGAAATATGCTCGGCAGTTTAAATGCGCACATAGAAATACTACCCCTTTCTTCATGAATAAGCCCTGCCAAGGGTGGACCACGTTAAAAGGAATGGCCTCAGGTGGATTCTCTGCAGTGTGTGCTCCACCTGTAATTAAGGTAAACTGACCCTTTAAGAATTCACAGAATCCCATAGCGGAGAAGAAGAAAGCTGGAGTTATTTATGCTGACATCTCTCAACAGATGAGGAATTAGGCCTAGATCCAGGAGTCCATGGCTGGGTATATCTCCTTTCCAGAACAGGTGGCAGTGGTGCTTGCGCTGCCCAAGAATAAATTCGCAAGTCTTCTGGAGAGCACACAAGGGTTCAGCACACTTCTCTTACCTAGAGCACAAGAAGGACTCTTCATCTACAATCTTTACAAAGTTCTAGCTATGATTCATGACCTCAACTTGAAATTAAGTGATTGATTGAAGATACAGTAGTGTTCATTGAGGGTTCACCTGGATTGGCATTGATACCTTCAAAGCCTGACCAAATAAATCAGCAAGTGTAAGGGTTAAATGGCGAGTTCAATAATTTGCAAAAATTTGCCCCCACCCCATCCCAAAACTAGCCTCCTAAGTGCACTAAGCTTGCCATATACAGTGGTGTGAAAAAGTGTTTGCCCCCTTCCTCATTTCCTGTTCCTTTGCATGTTTGTCACACTTAAGTGTTTCGGAACATCAAACCAATTTAAACAATAGTCAAGGACAACACAAGTAAACACAAAATGCAATTTGTAAATAAAGGTGTTTATTATTAAAGGTGAAAAAAAAGCCAAACCATCATGGCCCTGTGTGAAAAAGTGATTGCCCCCTAAACCTAATAACTGGTTGGGCCACCCTTAGCAGCAACAACTGCAACCAAGCGTTTGCGATAACGTGCAATGAGGCTTTTACAGCGTCCTGGAGGAATTTTGGCCCACTCATCTTTGCAGAATTGTCCTAATTCAGTTACATTAGAGGGTTTTCGAGCATGAACGGCCTTTTTAAGGTCATACCACAACATCTCAATAGGATTCAGGTCAGGACTTTGGCTAGCCCACTCCAAAGTCTTCAGTTTGTTTTTCTTCAGCCATTCGGTGGTGGACTTGCTGGTGTGTTTAGGATCATTGTCCTGCTGCAGAACCCAAGTTCATTTCAGCTTGAGTACACGAACAGATGGTCGGACATTCTCCTTCAGGATCTCTTGGTAGACAGCAGAATTCATAGTTCCTTTTATCACGGCAAGTCTTCCAGGTCCTGAAGCAGCAAAACAGCCCCAGACCATCACACTACCACCACCATATTTTACTGTTGGTATAATGTTCTTTTTATGAAATGCAGTGTTCCTTCTACGCCAGATATACTTGGACACACACCTTCCAAAGAGTTCCACTTTTGTCTCATCGGTCCACAGAATGTTGTCCCAAAAGTCTTGGGGATCATCAAGATGTGTTGTGGAGAAATTGAGACGAGCTTTGATGTTCTTTTTGCTCAGCAGTGGTTTTCTCCTTGGAACTCTGCCATGCAGGCCATTTTTGCCCAGTCTTTTCCTGATGGTGGAGGCATGAACGCTGACCTTAACTGAGGCAAGTGAGGCCTGCAGTTCCTTGGACGTTGTTGTGGGGTCTTTTGTGACCTCTTGGATGAGTCGTCGCTGCGCTCTTGGGGTAATTTTGGGCGGCCGGCCACTCCTGGGAAGGTTCACCACTGTTCCATGTCTTCGCCATTTGTGGATAATGGCTCTCACTGTGGTTCGCTGGATTCCCAAAGCTTTGGAAATGGCTTTATAACCCTTTCCAGACTGATAGATCTCAATTACTTTCTTTCTCAATTGTTCCTGAATTTCTTTGGCTCTCGGCATGATGTGTAGCTTTTAAGGATCTTCTGGTGGACCTTACTGTGTCAAGCAGCTCCTATTTAAGTGATGCCTTGATTGTGAACAGGTGTGGCAATAATCAGGCCTGGGTGTGGCTAGAGAAATTGAACTCAGGTGTGGACAACCACAGTTATAGTATGTTTTAACAAGGGGGGCAATCACTTTTTCACACAGGGCCATGATGGTTTGGATTTTTTTTCACCTTTAATAATAAACACCTTCATTTACAAATTGCATTTTGTGTTTACTTGTGTTGTCCTTGACTATTGTTTAAATTGGTTTGATGTTCCGAAACACTTAAGTGTGACAAACATGCAAAGGAACAGGAACACACCACTGTACATATAGAAACACATATACAAAATCTACATGTAGCACTGACCCCCGAAGGAGCGGCTGGATTTATTGGGCTTACCGTTACCTTCTCCATCTCATGTACGTCTAGGGGTTCCCGAGGTAGATGGCCCAATAAACTGTAGAGACTGACACTTGAATCCCTTTAGGAATTTTTATTTGCAAAATGTTGAACAGAACACAGTCTCTCAGTAGGGAATAGAGGGTACGGGTAGTAAAGCTCAGGTACTCTTGGAACTGTTGGCACTCTTAAAATGTCTCTCTCTAGATAATCCAGGGAATAGCCATTCGCAACTGGATATTACAACTATCGGATAAATCTCCTTTTAGTGAATTTAGCAACCGATAGGGGATTCAAGTGAAGCAAAGTCTCTGCCACAGACTTGATTCTAGAACTTTAGAATGAAAAAGTCTCTGCCACAGACTTGGTTGTAACTGAAGGATAAGACTAGGGAACTCTCATACGGTACCAGAATCTTGCAGCTGGTCCGGCGATACCGTAAGAGTGTGAATTCACCTGGTGTCCTTTCCAGCTTAGCTTCCAGGCTCCTACTGAGCAGCCAGCCTTGTGCATGGCCCTCTTCTGAAGAGTCCTCCCCTGGTTGCGTTTTCAGTTGCTGGGCCTCTCCAAACCCGAGACGGCGCGGGATCTGTAATTGGCTAGAGACCAGAACTGTCTACATGTAAGGTCTGTGATTGGCTAGAGACCAAAACTGTCTATATGTAAGGTCTTTATTCGGATAGAGACCAGAACTGTCTACATGTAAGGTCTGTGATTGCCTAGAGATCAGAACTGCCTACATGTAAGGTCCATGATCAGCTAGAGACTAGAACTGTCTACATGTAAGGTTTCTGATCAGCTAGAAACCAGAACCGTCTACATGTAAGGTCTTTGATTGCCTTGAGACCTGAACTTTCTACATGTAAGGTCTGTGATTGGCTAGAGACCAGAACTATCTACATGTAAGGTCTGTGATTGACTCGAGACCAGAACTGTCTAAATCAGTGTTTCTCAACTCCAGTCCTCAAGATGCACCAACAGGTCATGTTTTCAGGATTTCTCTTCAGATGAAATGGCTGTGGTAATTACTAAGGCAGTGAAAACTGATCAAATCACCTGTGGAAAATAGTGGAAATCCTGAAAACATGACCTGTTGGTGCACCTTGAGGACTGGAGTTGAGAAACACTGGTCTACATGTAAGGTCTTTGATTGGCTATAGACCAGAACTGTCTACATGTAAGGTCTATGATTGCCTTGAGACCAGAACTGTCTACTTGTAAGGTCTGTGATTGCCTAGAGATCAGAACTGTCTACATGTAAGGTCTGTGATTGCCTAGAGATCAGAACTGTCTACATGTAAGGTTTTTGATTGCCTAGAGACCAGAACTGTCTACATGTAAGGCCTGTGATTGGCTAGAGACCAGAACTTTCTACATGTAAGGTCTGGGATTGGCTAGAGACCAGAACTTTCTACATGTAAGGTCTGTGATTGCCTAGAGATCAGAACTGTCTAAATATAAGGTCTTTGATTGACTAGAGACCAGAGCTGTCTACATGTAAGGTCTGTGATTGGTTAGAGACCAGAACTGTCTACATGCAAGATCTGTGATCAGCTACAGACCAAAACTGTCTACATGTAAGGTCTGTGATTGGCTAGAGACCAAAACTGTCTACATGTAAGGTCTGTGATTGGCTAGAGACCAGAACTGTCTACATGTAAGGTCTGCAATTGGCTAGAGACCAGAACTGTCTACATGCAAGGTCTGTGATTGGCTAGAGACCAAAACTGTCTACATGTAAGGTCTGTGATTGGCTAGAGACCAGAACTGTCTACATGTAAGGTCTGTGATTGCCTAGAGATCAGAACTGTCTACATGTAAGGTCTGTGATTGCCTAGAGATCAGAACTGTCTACATGTAAGGTTTTTGATTGCCTAGAGACCAGAACTGTCTACATGTAAGGCCTGTGATTGGCTAGAGACCAGAACTTTCTACATGTAAGGTCTGTGATTGGCTAGAGACCAGAACTTTCTACATGTAAGGTCTGTGATTGCCTAGAGATCAGAACTGTCTAAATGTAAGGTCTTTGATTGACTAGAAACCAGAGCTGTCTACATGTAAGGTCTGTGATTGGTTAGAGACCAGAACTGTCTACATGCAAGGTCTGTGATCAGCTACAGACCAAAACTGTCTACATGTAAGGTCTGTGATTGGCTAGAGACCAAAACTGTCTACATGTAAGGTCTGTGATTGGCTAGAGACCAGAACTGTCTACATGTAAGGTCTGCAATTGGCTAGAGACCAGAACTGTCTACATGTAAGGTCTGTGATTGGCTAGAGACCAAAACTGTCTACATGTAAGGTCTGTGATTGGCTAGAGACCAAAACTGTCTACATGTAAGGTCTGTGATTGGCTAGAGACCAGAACTGTCTACATGTAAGGTCTATGATTGCCTAGAGTTCAGAACTGTCTAAATGTATGGTCTTTGATTGACTAGAGACCAGAACCGTCTACTTGTAAGGTCTGTGATTGCCTAGAGACCAGAACTGTCTACATGTAAGGTCTGTGATTGCCTAGAGACCAGAACTGTCTACATGTAAGGTCTGTGATCGGCTAAAGACTAAAACTGTCTACATGTAAGGTCTGTGATCAGCTAGAGACTAAAACTGTCTACATGTAAGGTCTATGGTTGGCTAGAGACCAAAACTATCTACATGTAAGGTCTGTGATTGGCTAGAGACCAGAACTGTCTACATCTAAGATCTGTGATTGGCTAGAGACCAAAACTGTCTACACGTAAGGTCTGTGATTGTCTAGAGACCAGAACTGTCTACATGAAAGGTCTGTGATCAGCTACAGACCAGAACTGCCTACATGTAAGGTCTGTGATTGGCTAGAGACCAAAAGGTCTGTAATCGGCTAGAGACCAGAACTTTCCACATGTAAGGTCTGTGATTGGTTAGAGACCAGAACTGTCTCCATGCAAGGTCTGTGATCAGCTACAGACCAGAACTGTCTACATGAAAGGTCTGTGATTGTCTAGAGATCAGAACTGTCTCCATGCAAGGTCTGTGATCAGCTACAGACCAGAACTGCCTACATGTAAGGTCTGTGATTGGTTAGAGACCAAAACTGTCTACATGTGAGGTCTGTAATCGGCTAGAGACCAGAACTTTCCACATGTAAGGTCTGTGATTGTTTAGAGACCAGAACTGTCTCCATGCAAGGTCTGTGATCAGCTACAGACAAAACTGTCTACATGTAAGGTCTGTGATCAGCTACAGACCAGAACTGTCTACATCTAAGATCTGTGATCAGCTACAGACCAAAATTGTCTACAGGTAAAGCATGTGATTGGCTATGGCTACAGACTATATGAATGGTATAGCATAGCTCCTTGTTTCTATATTTCTGTAGCCTTCTTTTACTTTTAGAACACACTCTGTGACCGTATACCGTCTCCAGATAGAAATGAGGCTCAAGAGACTTATTTGACACGGGCAATTTATTTGGCATAGGGTGATAAGTAGTAGAAAACGAGAGACGGCCTTATCAAGCGTACATGTAACTGGGACCTATACAGACAAGATAAGAGGCCATCTGTACTGAGCAGCTGGAGGAGGTCAATGAGGAGGGCTTGGACTCTCGGAAATGTGCGGCACAAGCCAGACAATAGCCTTTCCATAGGCAGGAATTATTGAGAACCTTCCAGCTGCCATAGATTATGTAAGACGTCAGGGGACGGTCACTTAGTTGGTAAATCAAACCCATTCCCCTCTTATGCCGGAAGGCCTCCTAATCCTCTTGTTTGCTGATGCACTCCAGGAATTGATGGCAGCACTTTCAGTGAATTTGTGATAATCGCTGGCTTCACCTTTCGAAAAGGCTAGCTCCCTATCATGTAGATGCTGAATTTGACTTGGTGTCAGCCTTTTGCAGCCCCTGTACAGCAGAGCTCAGACTAGGGAAAGGCCAAGCAGCAGAATGAGTCAATTGGTTTTGTTGCAGTGCAAGCAGCATGCTGATAAAAGGAGAAAGCAGAGAGACAAAGAACAGAACTCATCAGCAAGCTGCTTCTTCTTTCACTGTCCAGTCACAAGCTAGGGGAGGGACAGGGCCTGTAGGTATTACTGAACTGCAGCAGAGTACAGTTCCAGCACAGGGTCATCCAGGGCCCAGGACAAGGGTCCAGAATTTCACACCCCTCCCCCACTGTTAATACATGCTTTAGAATGGGTGTACCACCCTGTGTCCATTCCTTTTCCCCCTTAGGGGCTTAGGGCATCTGTCCCTCCTGCCCACCCCTTGTCCCGGCCCTGGCAGAGTAAAAACACGTCTCCTCTCTTATCAGCCAGGGCTGGGCTGTGTGGCAGAGCTGTTTAACTCCCAAGACTGGATGGACAGAAATGCAAATCATTTCGCAGGTAAAAAAAAAGCTCCGTCATTTGTATTCTGCTTGCTGCCTGGAGTTCAGTTTTAAAGAAATACAAAAGCTGCCGCTATTGCTGACCAGCTACTGGAAATGCTACTTGCCCGGCTGCTTTGCATTTTTGAATCACTGACCACAGAACAAGGCTAAGGAAAATATCAGAGAAACGTCAGGAGTCCATAAAGCTGAACAGCAGAAAAAGAAAGAAAGATCATTGGAGTCGGGGCTCCCCCGTCACTGCAAACAGGAAGATATAAAGCATCTACAATATAATTACAATAATTTTAATAAACAGGATTACACTATATTTGGCCATCACACATATCACTTGGCCAAACATCTGGGGGGAATCAAGATTTCCCTAAGCCCTTGTACACACGGTCGGACATTCTGACAACCAAATCCGTTGGATTTTGTCCGACGGATTTTGTCAAAGTTGTCGGAAAATCCGATTGTACATAACGTGATGACCTTATTTAGTTACAACGGGACTACGTTCAGGCTAGTAGCCAATAGCTTTGGTCTAGGAATTTGATCTGAGCATGCGTGGCACTTTGTCCATCGGAGTAGGCCACACATGATCGGAGTATGTCCGATCGGAGCATTTTGTCTGAAAATTTTACCGGCAATTTGGAAAAGTTGGTCTGTCGGATATTCCAACGGAAACAGGCCGATGCAGACCACACACAGTCGGAATACCCAACAAAACGGTCCGATAGGACACATCGCGTCGGACCCTCCAACCGTGTGTACAAGGGCTAAGGGCATCCCACACAACCCTCATTGTATTGCAGCAAGCATCATCTTGCAAAGGCTCATATTGACCTCATTTTGGGAACAAAAGTGGTCAAGAACATCTGGTAAGGAGATACAGTGGTGTGAAAAAGTGTTTGCCCCCTTCCTCATTTCCTGTTCCTTTGCATGTTTGTCACACTTAAGTGTTTCGGAACATCAAACCAATTTAAACAATAGTCAAGGACAACACAAGTAAACACAAAATGCAATTTGTAAATGAAGGTGTTTATTATTAAAGGTGAAAAAAAATCCAAACCATCATGGCCCTGTGTGAAAAAGTGATTGCCCCCTTGTTAAAACATACTATAACTGTGGTTGTCCACACCTGAGTTCAATTTCTCTAGCCACACCCAGGCCTGATTATTGCCACACCTGTTCACAATCAAGGCATCACTTAAATAGGAGCTGCTTGACACAGTAAGGTCCACCAGAAGATCCTTAAAAGCTACACATCATGCCGAGACCCAAAGAAATTCAGGAACAATTGAGAAAGAAAGTAATTGAGATCTATCAGTCTGGAAAGGGTTATAAAGCCATTTCCAAAGCTTTGGGAATCCAGCGAACCACAGTGAGAGCCATTATCCACAAATGGCGAAGACATGGAACAGTGGTGAACCTTCCCAGGAGTGGCCGGCCACCCAAAATTACCCCAAGAGCGCAGCGACGACTCATCCAAGAGGTCACAAAAGACCCCACAACAACGTCCAAGGAACTGCAGGCCTCACTTGCCTCAGTTAAGGTCAGCGTTCATGCCTCCACCATCAGGAAAAGACTGGGCAAAAATGGCCTGCATGGCAGAGTTCCAAGGAGAAAACCACTGCTGAGCAAAAAGAACATCAAAGCTCGTCTCAATTTCTCCACAACACATCTTGATGATCCCCAAGACTTTTGGGACAACATTCTGTGGACCGATGAGACAAAAGTGGAACTCTTTGGAAGGTGTGTGTCCAAGTATATCTGGCGTAGAAGGAACACTGCATTTCATAAAAAGAACATTATACCAACAGTAAAATATGGTGGTGGTAGTGTGATGGTCTGGGGCTGTTTTGCTGCTTCAGGACCTGGAAGACTTGCCGTGATAAAAGGAACTATGAATTCTGCTGTCTACCAAGAGATCCTGAAGGAGAATGTCCGACCATCTGTTCGTGTACTCAAGCTGAAATGAACTTGGGTTCTGCAGCAGGACAATGATCCTAAACACACCAGCAAGTCCACCACCGAATGGCTAAAGAAAAACAAAATGAAGACTTTGGAGTGGCCTACCCAAAGTCCTGATCTGAATCCTATTGAGATGTTGTGGTATGACCTTAAAAAGGCCGTTCATGCTCGAAAACCCTCTAATGTAACTGAATTAGGACAATTCTGCAAAGATGAGTGGGCCAAAATTCCTCCAGGACGCTGTAAAAGCCTCATTGCACGTTATCGCAAACGCTTAGTTGCAGTTGTTGCTGCTAAGGGTGGCCCAACCAGTTATTAGGTTTAGGGGGCAATCACTTTTTCACACAGGGCCATGATGGTTTGGATTTTTTTTCACCTTTAATAATAAACACCTTCATTTACAAATTGCATTTTGTGTTTACTTGTGTTGTCCTTGACTATTGTTTAAATTGGTTTGATGTTCCGAAACACTTAAGTGTGACAAACATGCAAAGGAACAGGAAATGAGGAAGGGGGCAAACACTTTTTCACACCACTGTACCTATCAATGGAACACTTTGGGTGTACAACACATCGGTGAAGGTGGTCTACTTTTAAAGGAAAAATGGGTCGGCATTCGCTCACTGGATTTGACACTCTATTTTAATTTTAATTCCACCATATCTTATTTTTAATTTTTTTTACAATTTATAAACCGTAATTCTTTCCAATTCGTCAGTTTCAGCACAAGTTGTGATTGTATTGGTGGACTACATTTACCAGCATATATTGCGAACATATCGGTAGACTTTATATTTATTATTTATATATATTGTTTAACATATGGTGTGTACATTAATGTCACGTATTGTTTCACATGGTTGATATAGGTCTATATTGTTTATACACAGGACATCAATTTATGTGTAATAACATTTGAAACACAGGGGTAATATTAGTGTCCTAGTACTAGTCACATAATAAGGTTGATTCAGTTGTATGACACGCTAGTTCATTTAGTGGTTAGTAATATATAATTTCCAATTTATTACATAGCGCCTCCTGTCAAATTCTTTTTTGCATTAGGGTAATTTTTACATAAGGTTTGGGAGATAGCAGCTTTTTAATTGTAATTTTTAATTACAAAGTAATATTATATTTTTTTGGGCGCGGAGTATTAATACACAATCTACACTTATTCAGGCAGTCCCTGGGTTACAAACAAGATCGGGTCTATAGGTTTGTTCTTAAGTTGATCCTGTTTGTAAGTCGGAACAGGTGCATATTTTAAGTGTAGCTGCAGCCCAAAAAAATTATTTTTAAGCTTTTTGGGTAGCATAGGGAAGGGGGTAACACCAGGGCCGGGACAAGGGGTGGGCAGGAGGGGAAGCTGCCCCTGGCAAAATGGTTTATTGCAGGGGTAGGGGGCACCCTGACCCTAACCCTAAGGGAACGGGGGGGGGCAGTTTGGCATCTTTGCCCTGGGCGCTGGGTGACCTTGTCCCGGCATTGGGTAACACCCCTGTAAGGTTTTTTTTTTTTTTGCTGTCTGTGCCCCTGTTCAGAAGACTTCATCTCACTTTCTGTCCCAATGAGAATTGGATTTTGCAAGTCTTGGGTTGTTGTGGAAACAAGGGTTATTATTATTATTATACAGGATTTATATAGCACCAACAGTTTACACAGCGCTTCACAATATAAAAGGGAGACAATACAGTTATAATATAATAAAATACAAGAGGATTGAGATTGGTGATAACGCTTCAGTTGAGGTACCTTTTTCCCATATTAACTCTTACAGGAGTGAATTTCTCTTCCCAGGGGTAGATTTCTTCTCACTTCCTGTTGTCTCCCTCTGTTTGTAAGTAGGATGTTTGTAACAAGGGACCGTCTGTACTTTGCTTCCACACTCTTGGTCCCAACTGAAAGTCCTCTCCCCTGAAGCCACTTCTCTTTGGGGCTCCATTGGTTATAGGCATTGTGACATCATCACGTACCATGCAGGACCAACAGTTCTTCATTGTACGTAATTGAGGACATCAGAGAGAAGAGCGCCATCTACTGGAACAGTGATGAATAAGATATGTAAAGTTGCTTTTTTCTGCTCCCCCTAGACCAGTGGTCTCCAAACTTCGGCCCTTTGCTTTCTTTTATCCAGCCCTTGGGCCATTATACCCCCCACTGTCAGCAACAGTGGGGCATAGTTCCTACCACTGACACCAACAGTAGCACACTATTCCTCCCATTCAACCAATGATGGGTCACTATTTCTCCCTTTGATACCAACAATGGAGCACTATTGATCTTTTATTGAAAAAAATCAAGCAACCAATTTTATTCAAAAGTAAAAAACAAAACCATAGTACAAAACCCCTCTACAGCTTTAACCAAGCCCCCTGACTTTGCTTGTCTCTCTCAAGCACCCAAATCTTCCCCACCTCATGCAAAATGCCATACACCACCACCTCAACAGGAAGAATTTTATGCTGAGTGTAGACCTGACACTGTGTGTTCCAGGTGAAATAACAGACTACTAGGCCAACTAAAAAAAGTGTATCCAAACAAAACCCCCCACCAGTATTAAATCATACAGCTACAATCCATCTCACTGCAGAATTTCAAATTGCCCCAAACATAGAGACTCCCATGGAAGCACAACCAGGCCAGATCCCTAAATTTAAAGGGTGCTCTATCCAAATTAATCAGTCTTAACTCTGCCCTCAAAACTGGGCCTGGGCAATCCCTTAGGCCAGTGGGTCATGAAAGACTTCGCTCAAGACTCGACTCATAAGGACTTTCCTTGGAACCGGGCTGAGATCTTCAGCCGACAATCGCCACTGCCGTAGTAACCTCAGGCATGGAGCAACATAGTCTGGTAGCTGACCACGATGACCCCTGAGACTCTTCACTTGGCCACCTTCTTCCCAAAGTCATAGAAAAAGCCTAAACCAAGATCTAAATATGCTTACCCATCCAGAAGGTTCCACTGCAAGCATATTACCAATGTTAAACTTGAGAAACTTGAGAAAAAGGAGCAAAAAGAAAAGAACTGGGTTGACCGTACCAAAGCCACCCTTTTTTCCTGGGGCACTGGAAAGATGTCCGGGAGATCAAACCCCTCACCTTCCTTTCCCATCCAGAAAACTTCACTCTTTTCTTGATTGATCTTTGGAGTCTGACGCTTCAGAGTAATGTGATGCCAGAGATACCACATCCTCTGCTTCGTCAGTCCCAGTGACAATCACTGACACATCATCCGCATAGGCAAAGGTGGCTTACCCGGGAGCAACACTGGTACCCCACACAACATGCTGCTCTTTAGCCTCCTGATGAAGGGGTCGATTGCAAACACATAGAGCAGGGGATTCAGGGGACAACCCTGACACACTCCAGAGCCAACCTTAAAGGACTGCCCAACCCAACCATTAACAAGAGGAAGGCTTTCTGCCCCCTTATACAAGACTTTCAAACAATCCACAAAACCACTCGGCAGACCGTACTTACTAAGGAGCAACTACAGGTACTCATGGTTAACACAATCAAAAGCCTTTGCCTGATACAATGTCAGCAAATACTTTCCCCAGTCTGTAGCCCTGCACTGCACCAAGGCCTCCTGGACAGCTTAAACCGCTGTGAAGGTGCTCCTACCCTGGACCGAACAGTGCTGATAGCGAGAAAACAAAGACTCTTCTACTGACAATAGGCGTAAGAAAAATATCTTTGCCAGCTCCTTTCTATCGATATTGAGGAGGCTGATGGGCGCCAATTGTCAATTATCAAAGGATCTTTACCTTTTGAAAGAAGAATCACAGCCGAGTGCCTCATGGAAGGGTAAAGCACCCTCTCAGCAAGACAACTGTTAAAAACCTCTACCAAATGTGGGACCAGAATAGACTTAAAAGCTTTGTAAAACTCAGCCGTCAAGCCATCCGTTCCAGGTGACTTTTTGATGGCAAGCTGTTCAATTGCCCTCATCACCTCTTCAACTGTAATCTCCTCTGTCAAATTCATCAATGGGACATCTTCATCATTTAGACCTGGAGTAGAGTCCAAAAAGCTTTCCATCCTGTCACGGTCAAGCTCTTTCCTCCCAAGAAGGTCAGCATAAAAAGCACCTCACGACCTCCAGGATCCCTGACCTGGACTTTGTCAAGGAACCTGTACTATCCTTAAAGCGGGATTCCACCCTAAAGTGGAACCTCCTCTGATCGGATCCCTCCCCCCCTCCAGTGTCACAATTGACACCTTTCAGGGGGGAGGGGGGTGGAGATACCTGTCAAAGACAGGTATTTTCACCCACTTCCGGGCATAGACTCCCGTGGGAGTTTACGCCATTTCCTGCCCTGCCGCGCTGTCTGCTGGGACACACACGGGTCCCAGTGACAGCGCGGAGATTTCCTATTGCACGGCGCGGCTCGCGCATGCGCAGTAGGGAACCGGGAAGTGAAGCCGATTCGATTCATTTCCTGATTCCCTCACCTAGAATGGTGGCGACAGCGGCCGAGGGCCGAGCGATCGATCGGCCTCGGCATCGCTGGAACCCGGGACAGGTGAGTGTCCATTTATTAAAAGTCAGCAGCTGTAGTATTTATAGCTGCTGGCTTTTAATATTTTTTTTTTATGGTGAAATCCCTCTTTAAGGTCAACGACCGTTTTAACAGCTACACCTTGTTTGCAGTTCTGGTAAGGGTCAGGCGAGCGGTACTTCCCATAGTTCCTCTCCAGAACCAAACAGGCATGCTGGTCATATTGACACTTCCTGAGAAGGAGTTTCACTTCGGAGATTGCCCCAGGATCTCCTCCTCTTAAGACAAGAATGTCCATCTTCCCGTAAATGTTGGTAGATCATGTATTTATTAAACTGTTTTCTATTGGCTAGGCCCCTGAAGAATCCAGTGATCCTCTTTTTGGTCAGCTCCCACCACTCAGCCTTACTGCTACAAAAGTCAAGGATGGTCACCTGTGCCTGAAAGAATTCCTCAAAGGATTGTCTAACATGTTCTTCCTTGAGTACAGTCAAATTTAATCTCCAGATGCCCTTGCCCCTCTGAGGGGCGTCTGAAGCATTCAGGACCACAGAGAGCATACAGTGATCAGAGAACTCTACTGTTTGCACCACTAGTGGCGAGAAAGCAGAGGTCTCCTTCAAAAAAAAAAAAAACTATCTATCCTACACTGACTACTACCTCGATGAAAGGTGAACCCGGTGTCACCTGGGAGGTGCTTAATGTGCACATCCACAAGACCAGCATTCCTAACCTTACTATTTAAACAAAAACTCTGTTATATCCCAGCCTGTCCTTGAAGTCCTTCCTGTCCTTGGGCCTAGTTACTGTATTAAAGTCACCTCTAAAGACCACTTGCTGGAATGTAAAAAGAAATGGCTCGATCCTTGTAAAAAGGCATTTCCTGTCCCACTTTGTGTGCGGCCCATAAACATTAATTAGGCGCAGGTCAGTATGTCAGTACTTTGAAGAGTGATATCATTGTTATGGCAGCAGCTAGATACCATAACCCCGGTATCCTCTTCTTCAGTGAGTAGTTCACTTCAAGAGCGAATGCATGTATACGTGACCGCATATGAAAACGGTGTTCAAACCACACGTGAGGTATTGCCGTGATCGGTAGAGCGAGAGCAATAATTCTAGTCCTCCTCTGTAATGCAAAACATACAACCTGTAGAATTTTTAAGCGTCGCCTATGGAGATTTTCAAGGGTAAAAGTTTGTCCACGAGCGGGTGAAATTTTGAAGCGTGACATGTTGGGTATCAATTTACTCGGCGTAACATTATCTTTCACAATATAGAAAAAAAAACTTTACTGTTTTCTTATTTTTTTCATTCAGAAAATGTATTTTTTCCCAAAACAGTGCGCTTATAAGACCGCTGCGCAAATACGGTGTGATAGAAAGTATTACAACGCCCGCCATTTTATTCTCTAGGGTGTTAGAAAAAAAAAAAAATATATATATATATATAATGTTTGGGGGTTCTAAATAATTTTCTAGCAAAGAAAAAGTTTTTAACTTGTAAACAACCTATCTCAGAAAGAGGCTTGGTCCTAGTGGCTAGACAAGCTAGCATTTAAGACTGGCCATGCACTGTACAATCAGATTGTACAATCTCCTTTATCAAAGATTTAATAAAACTATGTAATATAATGACAAACCAAAGCAATTCATTCAAACTATATCCAGTTAGGCAAGCCCTTGCACTACATAGTTGATGGTAGATCTAAAGCTGGCCATACACTAAACTGTCTCTATATAATCTTTTAGCTTTACCAAAACTTTAAGTTCTTATCAGATCAGGCAAGCTGATAGGGGATGGTAGATCTAAAGCTGGTCATACAGTCAACTATCTCTAGCTTTACCCAAACTTTTAGTTCAGATCAGGCAAGCCTGCATACTACATAGTTGATGGTAGATCTAATGGAGATTGTACAATGAGATCATATAGTGTATGGCCAGCCTAACCCATAGGGCTTGTTTACACTAGTGGTTGAGGGGCGGTAAAACCATGAGGCAGCGGCCAGGGTGTACACATGCCGTGCCCGTAATGATTTGGTTCGTAGCAGGAATTATACCCTCTGCTGCTTTTGGTGGGCGTAGCGCACATTCAAAATAATGGGGCCACTCTGCAAGCAACCCACAACCGTGTGCAAAGCATGTGGCTGCAGCATGCTAGTGTGGGGTTCAAGGACACAATATCTCCTCACTGCCTGTCAAATGCTCTATGAAGAGTGATCCCAATGTGGATCACTCTTCAGAGTCCTCTGAGGAGTGATCCCAATACGGATCACTCATCAGAGACCACTGAAGAGTGATCCAAATGTGGATCATTCTTCAGAGACCAAAGCAAGTATGGAGTAGCCCATGCTTAGGACCCCACCCCAGAAGATTGGGTCTACGGTGGCTTTCCTTGTTTGGCTTGTAATAGTTCTTATAGAACTCTATATAGATATAATGGAATGCATATGGATTTAGATGTTGCCACTTAAAGTGGTTGTAAACCCTTACAAACCACTTTGACCTACAGGTAAACCTAGATTAAGGCTTACCTGTAGGTCCAAGAAATATCTCCTAAACCTATACGGTTTAGGAGATATTTGCCCGAAGACAGGCACCACTGTCTACGGCGCATGCGCCGTAGACAGCGGCGCGCAGGCGCACTGAGCGTGGCATCGTCGATGACAAAGATGCCGCGCAATGCCGCGCGTCTCGGGATGCATGCGCGGGAGTGACGTCATTGCGGCTTCGCCGAATGACAGCGGCGGAGCTGCAAGACCCCACCGAGAAGATGGATGCGCTGGACTACAGGAGACAGCGGTGACTTCGCTGGCTCCTGTGTCAGGTAAGTGACACATAATGGACTACTATGTGATGTATAGTAGTCCATTATGCTTTACCTTTGCAGGGAATGAAAGAGGAAGTAAACTCATCAGGGTTTACTTCCTCTTTAAAGGTGTCCATCTTTCCTATCTCTGAAAGTTGTGATCGTGCAACGTGCGGGATTAATAA
Organism: Lithobates pipiens; assembly: GCF_037356315.1. Taxonomy (NCBI): domain Eukaryota; kingdom Metazoa; phylum Chordata; class Amphibia; order Anura; family Ranidae; genus Lithobates; species Lithobates pipiens. Next base: position 598,002,056 of record NW_027507903.1, read on the forward strand.
TTGTCGGATGGGACTTTGAGCTTCCCGGGAAAGTGGGACATTAAAGTTAGTTGACACTTCCAGATTATAATTGCTTTCCTCCCTCTCAGCCCGTGTAAGGAAATCGGGAGAAGATTGCTGGTGGGATGCCAGGACCTGGTCCAGCTGCCAGAAGTCTCTGTGTGTAAAGCATTGCAATGCAGGGGGCCATACAGAAGGGGGAAGAGCTTACAATCTATTATTGTGTAAGGGAGGATACAGAAAGGGGAAGAGCTTACAATCTAATATTGTGTAAGGGAGGATACAGAAAGGGGAAGAGCTTACAATCTATTATTGTGTAAGGGAGAATACAGAAGGGGGAAGAGCTTACAATCTATTATTGTTTAAGCGAGGATACAGAAAGGGGAAGAGCTTACAATCTAATATTGTGTAAGGGAGAATACAGAAGGTGGAAGAGCTTACAATCTATTATTGTGTAAGGGAGAATACAGAAGGTGGAAGAGCTTACAATCTATTATTGTGTATGGGAGGATACAGAAGGTGGAAGAGCTTACAATCTATTATTGTGTATGGGAGGATACAGAAAGTTCAAGAGCTTACAATCTATTATTGTGTAAGGGAGGATACAGAAGGGGGGAGATTTTACAATCTATTAGAGTATAGGAAGAGATACAGAAGGAGAAGAGCTTACAATCTATTATAGTTTAAGGGAGGATACAAAAGTTGGAAGAGCTTACAATCTATTATTGTGTAAGGGAGAATACAGAAGGTGGAAGAGCTTACAATCTATTATTGTGTAAGGGAGGATACAGAAAGGGGAAGAGCTTACAATCTATTATTGTGTAAGGGAGAATACAGAAGGGGGAAGAGCTTACAATCTATTATTGTTTAAGCGAGGATACAGAAAGGGGAAGAGCTTACAATCTAATATTGTGTAAGGGAGAATACAGAAGGTGGAAGAGCTTACAATCTATTATTGTGTAAGGGAGAATACAGAAGGTGGAAGAGCTTACAATCTATTATTGTGTAAGGGAGGATACAGAAGGTGGAAGAGCTTACAATCTATTATTGTGTATGGGAGGATACAGAAAGTTCAAGAGCTTACAATCTATTATTGTGTAAGGGAGGATACAGAAGGGGGGAGATTTTACAATCTATTAGAGTATAGGAAGAGATACAGAAGGAGAAGAGCTTACAATCTATTATAGTTTAAGGGAGGATACAAAAGTTGGAAGAGCTTACAATCTATTATTGTGTAAGGGAGAATACAGAAGGTGGAAGAGCTTACAATCTATTATTGTGTAAGGGAGAATACAGAAGGTGGAAGAGCTTACAATCTATTATTGTGTAAGGGAGAATACAGAAGGTGGAAGAGCTTACAATCTATTATTGTGTAAGGGAGAATACAGAAGGTGGAAGAGCTTACAATCTATTATTGTGTAAGGGAGAATACAGAAGGTGGAAGAGCTTACAATCTATTATTGTGTAAGGGAGGATACAGAAGGTGGAAGAGCTTACAATCTATTATTGTGTATGGGAGGATACAGAAAGTTCAAGAGCTTACAATCTATTATTGTGTAAGGGAGGATACAGAAGGGGGGAGATTTTACAATCTATTAGAGTATAGGAAGAGATACAGAAGGAGAAGAGCTTACAATCTATTATAGTTTAAGGGAGGATACAAAAGTTGGAAGAGCTTACAATCTATTATTGTGTAAGGGAGAATACAGAAGGTGGAAGAGCTTACAATCTATTATTGTGTAAGGGAGAATACAGAAGGTGGAAGAGCTTACAATCTATTATTGTGTAAGGGAGGATACAGAATGGGGAAGAGCTTACAATCTATTAAAGTATAGGAAGAGATACAGAAGGAGAAGAGCTTACAATCTATTATAGTTTAAGGGAGGATACAAAAGTTGGAAGAGCTTACAATCTATTATTGTGTAAGGGAGAATACAGAAGGTGGAAGAGCTTACAATCTATTATTGTGTAAGGGAGAATACAGAAGGTGGAAGAGCTTACAATCTATTATTGTGTAAGGGAGAATACAGAAGGTGGAAGAGCTTACAATCTATTATTGTGTAAGGGAGGATACAGAATGGGGAAGAGCTTACAATCTATTAAAGTATAGGAAGAGATACAGAAGGAGAAGAGCTTACAATCTATTATAGTTTAAGGGAGGATACAAAAGTTGGAAGAGCTTACAATCTATTATTGTGTAAGGGAGAATACAGAAGGTGGAAGAGCTTACAATCTATTATTGTGTAAGGGAGAATACAGAAGGTGGAAGAGCTTACAATCTATTATTGTGTAAGGGAGAATACAGAAGGTGGAAGAGCTTACAATCTATTATTGTGTAAGGGAGGATACAGAAGGTGGAAGAGCTTACAATCTATTATTGTGTATGGGAGGATACAGAAAGTTCAAGAGCTTACAATCTATTATTGTGTAAGGGAGGATACAGAAGGGGGGAGATTTTACAATCTATTAGAGTATAGGAAGAGATACAGAAGGAGAAGAGCTTACAATCTATTATAGTTTAAGGGAGGATACAAAAGTTGGAAGAGCTTACAATCTATTATTGTGTAAGGGAGAATACAGAAGGTGGAAGAGCTTACAATCTATTATTGTGTAAGGGAGAATACAGAAGGTGGAAGAGCTTACAATCTATTATTGTGTAAGGGAGGATACAGAATGGGGAAGAGCTTACAATCTATTAAAGTATAGGAAGAGATACAGAAGGAGAAGAGCTTACAATCTACTAGGGTATAGGAAGAGATACAGAAGGAGAAGAGCTTACAATCTACTAGGGTATAGGAAGAGATACAGTTGGTAGAAGAGCTTAAAATCTTTTTGAGTATAGGAAGAGATACAGAAGAAAAAGAGCTTACAATATATTAGCGTATAGAAAGAGATACAGTACTAAGAGCTTACAATCTTTTTGAGTATAGGAAGAGATACAGAAGAAGAAGAGCTTACAATCTATTAGCGTATAGGAAGAGATACAGAAGAAGAAGAGCTTACAATCTATTAGCGTATAGGAAGAGATACAGAAGAAGAAGAGCTTACAATCTATTAGAGTATAGCAAGAGATACAGAAGAAGAAGAGCTTACAATCTATTAGCGTATAGGATGAGATACAGAAGGGAAACAGCTTACAATCTATTAGCCCCTGTACACACGGTCGGAGATTCCGACAATCAAATCCATCAGATTTTGTCCGACAGATTTTGTCCGAAACTGTTGCACACACACGGTCGGACAAAGTTGTCGGAAAATCCGACGTGATGACGTTATTTCGTTACGACGGGACTACGTTCAGGCTAGTAGCCAATAGCTTTGATGTAGGAATTTGATCTGAGCATGCATGGCACTTTGTCCGATCGGAATTCTCTACACATGATCGGAGTATGTCCGATCGGAGCATTTTGTTGGGAAATTTTACCATCAAGTTGGAAAACTTGGTCCGTCGGATACTCCGAAGGGAAACAGTCCGATGTAGACCACGCACAGTCGGAATCTCCGACAAAACGGTCACATTTCGTCGGAATCTCTAACCGTGTATACAAGGGCTTAGAGTATAGGAAGAGATACAGAAGAAGAAGAGCTTACAATCTATTAGTGTATAGGAAGAAGAAATACAGAAGAAGAAGAGCTTACAATCTATTAGCGTATAGGAAGAGATACAGAAGGGGAACAGCTTACAATCTATGAGAGTATTAGAAAGGATACAGAATGTAAAAGAGCTTAAAATCTATGAGGATAAAAGATACAGAAGATGGGAGAGCTTACTGCCTGTTAGGGTATAAATGAAGATGCAGAAGTTGAAAGAGCTGACAATCTATTGAGGTATAAGAGGATGCAGAATGAAGAAGAGCTTACAGTCTATTACGGAAAATGGGAGGCTACAGAAAGTGGAAGTACTTACAAACTATTAGGGTATAAGGAAGAATAAAGAGGGTTGAGAAGTTGACAGTCTATTAGGGTACACGGTAGGAGGCAGAAGGCGGGAGAGCTTACACTCTATTGTGGTGTAGGGAAGATACAGAAAGTGTAAGAGCTTACAATCCAATCTATTAGGGTATGGGGGGGGGGGGGGGTAGCAGGTGGAGAAGTTTACAATCTAATAGGGTATATGGAAGGATCATGCAGACTGTTGAGGAGCTTACACATTTCTAACAGAGGATGCACAATGTAAAAGAGCCCACAAGCTATTAGGGGGAATACAGAAGATGGAAGAGCTTACAATCTATTAGGGAGAATATAGAAGGTGGAAGAGCTTACACTCTATAGGCCCTGTTCACACCTGAGAGATTTTCTGCGTGAAGCTTGTAGCTCTAAGCCCTTGTATACACGGTCAGACATTCCGATCGGACCGTGTTGTCGGATAATCCATCCGTGCGTGGGCTCCATCGGACTTTTTTCCGTCGGAATGTCCAACCAACAAAGTTTGGGAGCTGGATATAAAATTTTCCGACAACATGATCCGATCGGACTTTGTCCGATCGTTTGTAGAGAATTCCGATCGGACAAAGTGCCACGCATGCTCAGATCAAATTACGAGACCAAAGCTATTGGCTACTAGCCTGAACGTAGTCCCGTCGCAATGACCGAACGTCATCACGTTCCAAACGATCGGATTTTCCGACAACTTTGTCCGACCGTGTGTATGCAACACCACTTTCGGACAAAATCCGTTGGATTTTTTCTGATAGATTTTGTTGTCGGAATGTCTGACCGTGTGCAGAAGGGTTTAAACACTCAACAATCCAAATCCCATTCATTCCAATGGCCCCTGTTCCCATGTAAGCTTTCAGTCGCCTGAAGCGAAACACCTGTCGCTTTTGAATTGACTTGAGCGTTTGACTTGAGCGCAGTGGCAGCTGGTGCTCAATTTTTTTTTTTGAGGGGGTGGGGGCAACAAACAAACCTGGCCCCTTCACTCCCCCCCATTGCCAAGTCGCCTGCCAGGGCGCACGCCAGCCCCGCACTTACCCCATCCAGGTTGCGGCTTCGGCAGCTTCCCCCCTGCATCTCCTCCCGAGTCCCGGAAGTTGCTTCCTCTACCGGCCAATCTGGTCTTAGGACACCCAGCCAAATGGGTCTTAGAACTTCTGTCCAATCGGGTCTCAGGACCCGCTTCCTGATTGGCAGGGAGGAGAAGCAGGAAGACATTAGTGAATATTAATTCGCTAATGTCACACAAGTGGGTGGGCTCGGGGCACCCTTTTTGAAGCCAACTAGAGCCTCAGGCTGAAATCCATGCGTCCGACACCCTGCATGGAGATTAGGGGCCCGGCACATGGATTAGCAGAGCAGCGCCTGTGCTCCCCTTATAAGCAGTTGCCACTGCTTGAGCAGTTTATGAGTGTTTTGTTGCTCGTTTCTGAAGCTGTATAACACTTGTAATACACTTCTAAAACACTTTAACCACTTGCCGACTGCCGCACACACATATGTTGGCAGAATGGCACAGGCAGGCAAATGGGTGTACGTATACGTCCCTTTAAATTTGCCGCCTATCGGGCGCACGCATGTGCCTGCGGGTCCCTCAAACTCGATGTTCGCCAGAGGCCCGCGATTGCGGTGTGGAGAGTAAACAAGGCATTTCCCTGTTCTACCTAGCAACATGACAGGGATCTATTGCTCTCAGTTATCGGGAGCAGTGATCTCTGTCATGTTGTAGTGAGCCAATCCCCCCACAGTTAGAATCACTCCATAGGACACACTTAACCCCTTGATTGCCCCCTAGTGTTTAACCCCTTCCTTGTCAGTGTAATTTATACAGTAATCAGTGACTATTTGTAGCTCTGATCGCAATATAAATGTCCCAAAATAGTGTCAAAAGTGTCCGATTTGTCCGCCATAATGTCGCAGTCCTGATAAAAATTGCAGATTGCCGCTATTACTAGTAAAAAAAAAAAAAATATGCCATAAATCTATCCCCTATTTTGTAGACGCTATAACTTTTGCGCAAACCAATTAATATACGCTTATTGCGATTTTATTTACCAAAAATATGTAGAAGAATACATATCGACCTAAACTGTGGAAGAAATTTGTTTTTTTATATATTTTTGGGGGATATTTATTATAGCAAATAGTAAAAAAAAGTTTTTTTTTTTTTTCAAAATTGTCATACTTTTTTGTTTATAGTGCAAAAAATAAAAACCGCAGAGGTGATAAAATACCACCAAAAGAAAGCTCTATTTATGGGAAAATTTTGTTTAGGTACAACATCGCTCGACCGCACAATTGTCAGCTAAAGCGACGCAGTGCCGAATCGCAAAAAATGCTCTGTTCAGGAAGGGGGTAAATCCTTCCGGGGCTCAAGTGGATAAAACGCTTGTAAAAAGCTACAAAAACACTTTAAAAAAACACCAGTAAATCGCTACACTCAGGTGTGCATAGAGCCCTATGCCCCATACACACGGTCGGACATTCCGACCACAAAATCTGTCAGATTTTTTTCCGATGGATTTTGGCTGAAACTTGTCTTGCATACACACGGTCACACAAAGTTGTCTGAAAAACCGATCGTTCGGAACGAGGTGACGTACAAAACGTACGACGGGACTATGTAGAGGCCAGTAGCCAATAGATTTGGTCTCCAAATTTATTCTGAGCATGCATGGCACTTTGTGCGTCAAAATTCTCTACAAACGATTGGAAAAAGTCTGATCGGATTTTGTTGTCGGAAAATTTTAGATCCAGCTCTCAAACTTTTTCTGTCGGAAATTCCGACAGAAAAAGTCAGAGCCCACACACGATCTGATTTTCCGACAACATAATCCGATCAGACTTTTTCCGTTGGAATTTCCGACCGTGTGTATGGGGCATAAGGGGAATAAGGAAGGATGCAGAAGGTAGAAGAGCTTACCATTTATTAGGATATATGGGTGGATACAGAAGGTGAAGAAGTTTACAATCTAGTAGGGTTAGAAACTGAGATGCAAACAATATTAGAGAGATCTTATATTTGGGGTCCACAAATGATATAAAAATCCAGGGCTGTGACTTACATAGAGGAAATCTACACTTGCATACACTTTTATGTTATAACATCAGCACTATAATAATACAAACAATAGTTACTGTATATCTGAAAATCCAATATAATCTTACTTGAAAAATCTCGTTTCATTTTGTGAGCGCTGCCTGTCTATTGGCCGCCTCTTTCCACAGTTTACTGCATGCTTTGCAGATTCTCATCATATTCTTAGGACTACATATCCCATGGTACCTTGCTGCCTGCAGTGATTCTTATACTGCCTCTTGAATCTCCTCTTAGCACCTCTGTAGGTCAGAAGGCAGGCTCTGTGAAATGTGTGGCACAGCAGTGCCTACCCACATAGTGCCTACATGCCACAGAATTCAAGGAAATACACCAATCAGCCATAAGATTAAGATTGCTGACAGGTAAAATGAATACCACTAATTATCTTGTTACAATGGCATCTGAAAGTGGGTGTGATGTATTAGGCAGCAAGAAAACATGCTGTTCCTGAAGTTGATGTGTTGCAAGCAGAAAAATAGGCAATGCAGTTTGTTGTGTATGGGGCCGCGTAGCCACAGGGTGCTGATAGTGACCTGTGTCCACAGCCAAAGGCACCTACAATGGGCACGTGAGCATCAGAACTGGACCACAGAGCAATGGAAGAAGGTGGCCCGGTCTAAAGAATCACGTTTTCTTTTCCATCATGTGGGTGGCCCAGTGTGCATCACTTACCTGGGGAAGAGATGGCCCCAGGGTGCAGTATGGGAAGAAGACAAGCTGGTGAAGGCAGTGTGATGCTTTGGGCAATGTTCTGCTGGGAAACCTTGGGTCCTACCATTCATGCGGCTGTTACTTTGACATGTACCACCTACCTAAACATTGTTGCCGACCAAGTGTATCCATCCCTCCATGGAATCTGTATTCCCTGATGGCAGTGACCTCTTTCAACAGGATAATGCTCTGTGCCAGTACAAACAAATGGCCACCGCCCTCACCTATAACTGGCCTTTGCAACAAGGAGCACATGGAAGGGCAATGAATATGGTGGGTGTCCAGTGCGCTCCTTTGCCTTTAAGGTAGGGTGTGCTCCCTCCAGGCTCACCTGGCCTCTGCCTATCCATTATAATGCATGTTCTTCCACTGTGGAGGCTCTTTAACCACTTCCCGACCAGCGCACGACGATGTACGTCGACAGAATGGCACGGGCAGGCATATTGGCGTACAGGTACGTCCAATATTCGATGCGGCCGTGCCGTCGGCGCGCTCCCGCGCTGGTCGGGGCCCCCGTGAGTCCGGTCGCGGGACCCGCGGACTCGATCGCCGCGGGCATCCCCGCGATCGTCTCACGGAGCGGCCGAATGGAGGAAATGCTGTATAAACAACATTTCTCCATTCTGCCTAGCAACTAGTGACGCTGATCTCTGCTCCATGTGATTGGAGCAGAGATCAGTGTACACTAAATGAAAGCCCAAGCCCAACCCCCCCACAGTTAGTAACACACCCCTAGGAACACTTAACCTCTACACTGCCACCCACTGGTTAACCCTTTCACTGCCAGTGTCATTTACACAGGAATCACTGCATTTATATAGCAGTGATTACTGTATAAATGACAATGGTCCCAAAAATGTCCGATGGGTCCCCCACAATGTCGCAGTCACAATAAAAATCTCAGATCACCGCCATTACTAGTAAAAAAAAAATAATAAAAAATTATTAATAAAAATGCTATAAAACTATCCCTATTTTGTAAACGCTATAACTTTTGCGCAAACCAATCAATAATCGCTTATTGTGATTTTTTTTACCAAAAATATGTAGAAGAATACGTATCGGCCTAAACTGAGGGAAAAAAATGTTTTTTTATATATTTTTGGGGGATATTTATTCTAACAAAAAGTAAAAAATAATGCGTTTTTTTCAAAATTGTCACTCTATTTTTGTTTATAGCGCAAAAAATAAAAACCGCAGGGGTGATCAAATACCACCAAAAGAAAGCTCTATTTGTGGGAAAAAAAGGACGTCAATTTTGTTTGGGAGCCACGTCGCACGACCCTGCAATTGTCAGTTAAAGCGACGCAGTGCCGAATCGCAAAAAGTGGTCTGGTCTTTGACCAGCAAAATGGTCCGGTCTGCAAGTGGTTAAATTTAGAGTTAGGACTACAGAAAATACTGGGTTGCCTTGAGGGGCCTCTGCAGCTTACGCATGTATTTTAAATGTGTGCAAACGAAACCCCCCGTTTTGAACGCAAACTGTTAGATGGACAATTTGGTTGGACGCAGGCTGGTCGGTAAGTTGAGCCGGAAACTTCTTTGGTTTTGTTTTAAAGCTCCCTGCCACACTGCAAAAATGGTTCAAGAATGGTTTGAAGAACACAACAGGTTTGAGGTGTTGACTTTTGGCCTCCAAATTCTCCAGATCTTAATCCAAAATGAGCATCTGTAGGATGTTCTGGAAAAATAAGTTCGATCCGTAAATGCCTCACCTCACAACTTACAGGACTTATAGGATCTGCTACTGATTGCTTGGTGCCAGATACCACAGCATACCTTCAGATGTCTAGTGGAGTCCATGCCTCGATGGGTCAGGGCTGTTTTGGTGCAAAAGGGGAACCTACCTAATATTAGGCGTCATGCCTTGCACTGGAGTGCTTGTTAATAATGGTAGCAGACCACCCACACATCCTTTTCTCACAGCACAAAACCCCCCCGAAGAGGAAAATAATGTCTTATGGTTTATTCAAAATTGTGTAACTACAGATCATTGGGACCCATAGCTAAATTTTGATGCCCCCCCCCCCCCAGCGACCTCCCTAGCGTCACTGATCTTAATCAGAAAGTATGTCTCTATCAGGGAGAAGTATCAAGATAATTGTAGACATAGTCACTACACAACTACTGTAAGGACCATGTACTGCCTGCCATACAAGTTATTAGCTGTATGCAGCCGGGGTCTTGTACAATTGGCTGGGTGTGCATGCACAGGCAAACAACAATACTAAGAAGCACAGCCATGAACAACAATTAACTAGTATGGCAGGCTATACACGACACTTGTGACTTCCCAGGCATGGGTAATAATGAATCCTTCACAGCTAACCACTCTGTCCTTGGTAGCTCACCAGGCTTTGCCAGCATCTTGAGGCTCTGGTCCCAGCTTGCAGCCCTTTTGTAGTTCTTGTGCCACCCTTGGGGGCCCTGCAGACAATAATCTATATTGCCCTGTTATAGCACTGATTTCTAGCAGCCTCAAGTAAAATGTCCGTCTACGGAAGCATATTCTCAGTCTCTGACCATCTCCTGTACCATGTCTGCAACCTCTGACCATCTCTTGTATCATGTCTGCAATCTCTGACCTCTTGTATCATGTCAGAAGTTTCTGGCCATCTCTTGTCTCGTGTCAGCAGTCTCTGACCATCACTTCTATCCTGTCTCTGACTATCTTATGTCTCATGTCAACAGTCTTTGACCATCTCCTGTATCCTGTCACCAGTCTCTGACCATCCCATATCTGCAGTCTCTGACCATCTCTTGTCTCATGTCAGCCGTCTCTGACCATCTCGTCTCATGTCAACAGTCTCTAACCATCTCCTGTATCCTGTCATCTGTCTTTGACCATCCCATATCTGCAGTCTCTGACCATCTCTTGTCTCATGTCTGCAGTCTCTGACCATCTCATGTCTCATGTCTGCAGTCTCTGACCATCTCATGTCTCATGTCTGCAGTCTCTGACCATCTCATGTCTCATGTCTGCAGTCTCTGACCATCTCATGTCTCATGTTTGCAGTCTCTGACCATCTCATGTCTCACGTCTGCAGTCTCTGACCATCACATGTCAGCAGTCTCTGACCATCTCTTGTATCATACTCATAGTCTTTGACTATAACAACCAGATATAACATTAACCAGATCCCAGGAGTCATTATCCTACCTGTAGTAGGCAGTGAATGCCTGGAACCTCATTGATTGGTATGGGCAACACAGACATTTTACCTACTCCTTTTCCCTAATCTTAAGTCAGAAAGAATTAAAGGTATTGAGGTCATTAATGGATTGCAGATGCAGCACATCTATTGCCCAGCAGGCAGTATATGATTACAGCGCCCTTCTGGCAGGGATATTAGTACGAGGCTTGATTTGGCTTGCAGCTGTCTTATTCTTGTTAGGAGACATTTATCCTGTGCCTGCTGGTGTTTGATCTTCTGTTTCAGGATATCATAAAGAATGTCCAATAACAGCAACAGAGAAAGAGAACCACAGCAAACCTTGGACCCGGCTCAGCAGAATCTCCCATGAAATGCTAATGAATCAGGTTAAGATATTGTTAAAGAAAGATTCCAACGTAATTATTTATTTACTTTAAAACAGTGATCTCCAAACTGCGGCCCATGGGCCAAATGTGGCCTTTTGCTTGCTTTTATTCTGACCTCGGCACTGTTTTTCTCGCTGATATGAGGCATTATTTCTCCCACTCCCACCATTGATGAGGCACCTTTCCTTACACAGACACCAACATTGGGGCACAATTCCTTCCACTGACACCACTGATGAGGCAACAAGCCTCCCACTGACACCAATGATGGGGCACTATTCCTTCTAAAGTCATTGACAATAGGGCACTATTCCCCAATAGGGCACTGATATAAACGATAGGGAACTATTCTTCCCACAAACACCAACGTTGGGGCCCTATTCCTCCCACTAATACCAATGATAGGGTACTGTTCCTCCACCTATTGGGCAGAGGTGTTATGCAATTTTTTTACTCCCACTGACCACTAAACCTGAGACATTGTCTATTCCCACTGATGCTGGGGAATTTTCTACTCCCACCGGCCACAGTCTGGCCCCCCTGAAGTCTGAAAGACAGTAAACTGGCCCTTTGTTTAGATAGTTTGGAGCCCCTGCTTTAAATGAAACACCAATCTCTTGGCCAAATACATATGCAATGGGTGTACACAGTAACAGAAACTCTAAATTACGATCAAGGGTCTAATAAGAGGGGTCGACCCTTTGAAGCTGGTAATATAAAGAAGCCTATTATAGGAAATATATAATAACCACACATTTTTGGAGACCTAACAAACACACTTGTTGGCCTTCTCATTACTTAACTATGAAGTTGCTCTCCCTCTTTGCAGTTATGATGGCCTATTCTCTTCTAGGAAGGCTTTACGTAAGATTGCGAAGGGTGGTTGTGGACATTTGTGCTTATTCAGCCAAAAGAACATTTATAAAGTCAGGTATTGAAGCTGGATGAGAATCCCTGGTTCCTGATTGGAGTTCCAATTTATCCCAAAGGTGATCATTGGGTTTAGGTCAGGGCTTGGTACAGGCCATTCTACACCAAACTCATAAAACAATGTCTTTATGGAGCTGGCTTTGTACACAGGGGCAAAGTCATGCCTAAACAGAAAAGGGCCTTCTCCAAAATGTTGCCACAATCTTGGAAGAGATCAATTGTCTAAAATGTGTATGTTGTAGCATTAACAGTACCCATCACTGGAAACATCTGAACTCACTAGTTTAGAGTAGGAATCTCCAAACTTTCTAAGCAAAGGGCCAATTTCCTGTTCTACAGGCTTTAGTGGGGGGCAGATTGTGGCCAGTGGGATTAGAAATCTCCCGTCATCAGTGGGCATAAACAACACCCCATTATTGGTTTTAATGGAAGAAATAGTTCTCCATTATTGGTATCGACGGTAAGAATAGTGCCCCATCAATGGTCTCAGTTGATGGAATAGTGACCCAAGGGCCAGATAAAGGCAAGCAAAGGTCCACATCTTGGCCGCAGTTGGGAGAACACTAGTTTAGAGGGCTATGTACATAATTCAGCCATGTAGTGGACATTGGTTTTCATTATGTACCTTGTTACTTGCCTGTACATATTGATCCTTTGCCTTCAATGCTTTCTAAGTGACTGACGTGAAACAAGTATGTTGCATGTGAAATCACCTGATCATCTCCTACGCCAGGCGGTCACATTACTATGTACGTAGGCATTTAGTCACGTGATTTCAATTTTTAGCAGATATACACTATGTAGAGTGTTGGTCTTCTCTTTTCCATGAGCATTATTGCATGGGCTGTGTGAACAAGCCCTAAATATCAGCTGGTGCCCTGTATGGTGATGCTTGGAGTGTTGGATGATCCTACATGAATCAAACGAGTACCTCTCTGTGATCCACTGTGCAAGTCCACTCTACAACCAAAAGTGGTCTTTGTAATGTACAGTTGAGGTGGATCTATCTGTGAACATATGCCTTACATGACCTCTTTATGGTTTGAGAGTCTTGTAGTTCGGGCAAGCCTCTTGTGAAGCATTTGTGGTGGAGGTTTGCTCACTAGCCTGGGATGCACAGTATTGTCCTCTAGGTGGATAGTTGAAGACAGGGGTCTCAAACTGACGGCCCTCCAGCTGTTTGTGAAACTACAAGTCCCTTGAGGCATTGCAAGGCTGACAGTTACAAGCATGACTCCCACAGGCAGAGTCATGATAGGACTTCTAGTTTTGCAACAGCTGGAGGGCTGCCAGTTTGCGACCCCTGGTTTAAGAAGACACGTGGACTTTTTGTTTATTGTACACTGTTAATTTCAATATTTTACACATTGGTGTTTCTCGTTTAGCACATTTTTATTTATACAGTGCTGAGAAAAAGTATTTTATACCCCCCCCCCCCATTTTATTTTTGCAGATTTTTCACACTTAAATGATTCAGATCATCAAACAGATTTTAATATTACACAAAGACAACCCAAGTATATACAAAATGCAATTTTAAATGCTGATTTTATTTTTTAAGGTAAAAGAGCTGTCCAAACCTGCCTGGCCCTATGTGAAAAAGTAATTGACACCCCCCTCCCTGATAAATCAGGAATGAACTGCGATTAACCACATTTCTCTTGCCACAACCAGGCTCGATTACTGCCAGACCTGTTGAATCAAGAAATCACTTAAATAGACGATGACTGATAAAGTGAGGCGCGCTAAAAGATCTCAAAAAAGAAACACGTCATGCCACGTTCTAAAGAAATTCAAGAACAGATGAGAAATAAAGTAATTGACATTTATCAGTCTAAAAAGGGTTACAAAGCCATTTCTAAGGTTTTCCCTATAGTTCTACTTTATGTCTGAAATGTCTACTATGTAACACCCAGGGAACTCTGATGACCCAATTATTTTCTTAGTAAAAAAAAAAGATACGCTGACAAAGACTGTGAGGTTTTATCTTGTTTATTGAACAATTCAAATACAAGCCTTGTTCCTCATGACCACAAGGTTACAGAGAGGCCTTGGTCTACCGCTTTGATTGTAGGGGCAATAGGGGCAAGAAGGGAAGCCAGAACACAAAGCATAGGAGGGGGGGGGGGTATAATAAGGCCCTTGGCATAATGAAGGCTTTCTGTTTACATGGGTATAAACTACAAAGATGTCTCAGATGTTGGGTGGACCGCTACCGAACCACCCCGGAAACATAGATCATTGAGCCCTGTGCTTTACACTGTCCACATGCATGCATCGAATTCCTCTATGGTGGGTTTATCGTGCATTTGGAGAAGCAGACAGGAGTCGTTGTGATAATTATGAGCAGTTCAGCTCCTGTGGGCCCATTGCAAACATTACCCAGAGAACATCTGCTGCAGCATCCATGGTGGGCCCCGTCATGGGCGGCTGTTGTAATCTGCATTCAGCACCAACTCAGAATAAAAAAAAACATAGAAAAAAGTGGTCCTATGCTGTCCCATTTGATGTTTAATGCCATTAAATCCTTCATCATGAATGTTGCTATTTTCACTGGCAAAGCTTTCAGATTGTTAAGGGAAACTCAGTGCATAATAAGCCCCCATGTACTTAAATTTGGGAACGAGGGGGTAGGGTAAAGGGAAAAATCTAAAATACAAGTGCAGTGACCATAGCAGTTGATGTTAAATCACTCAAATATGAATTTTGATTGGTCACAATGGGTAACAGTATCTTGCATATTGCTTAAATCGATACAACTAATTACCCAAAAATGTCATTGTGGTAGCACTATGTTATGGTGTAGATTAAATTCTGCATATAGCCTATTGGTAAGGTCACAAGACAATTAAAAACTATTTTAATATTTATATATAACCATTGTTTCATCTATAATATAATTCGAGGACCGTACACCTGATAAATATTCAGATAAATTATTGCACAAGTAAAATATTATTTAATAACACTGTT
Organism: Lithobates pipiens; assembly: GCF_037356315.1. Classification (NCBI taxonomy): domain Eukaryota; kingdom Metazoa; phylum Chordata; class Amphibia; order Anura; family Ranidae; genus Lithobates; species Lithobates pipiens. The sequence continues at coordinate 598,017,247 of NW_027507903.1, forward strand.
CAAAAAGCACTTAGGTCCTGCAGATCTTAACAACCAATCAGGGGTCTAGTTTCCGCCAGTCTGGCACGCTGGCTTGCGAAAACAATTATGATTAGTCGATATTACATCACAGTTCTGTTGTCTGTTTGGTAATGCTAACAGCGAAATAAACTACATGGTAGTGTTTTTATTTCAATGAAAATGACTTAACTGTAGGGTTTATGGTCAATGTCCAAGGTTTGTGCCATGTTAGCGCTAGCAATCCATGGCAGCCATTAAGGGTCACATTTTGCTTGCTATTCAAAAAAAAAAGCCTACATCTGATTGGTCATATGTTGTAGCCCTTTTATTTTCACTGGGGCTTACATAATAGAAAGGGAGATTTGACCAACCAGACAGCTAGCTTTTATCCTAAGAACCATGCTAGCAATGATTGGCCATTATGGGAAACGCTTTATTTTTCTTTTAGATTGATCTAAATAAACTGGTTAAATGTTGCAACCTATACAAGTATTGATAATTTCACAAAAATAAGTCACATGATGAGTGGTAAATATATATATATTGTGCCTATAAAATTATTTGGGGGTCGGGTGTTCTGAATACAGTGCACATACACGTATAGATATATATAATTTTTTTTTATATAGCTCTCTTTATATATCATTTGGACACATAAAATATATAGATTTATAGCTATATGACTAAACATTGACATCCATTCATTATATGATATATGGTGACACCACTTGGCCAGTTCTTGGCTTGCCAGCCATTGTGGAACTGCACGTCCCATCACGCCATGTATAGAGTCGTACTGTATAGTGGCTGAGTTATGACAACCAAAGCAATATCCCATAGCACCCAACACACTCGCCACCACCCAAGGTTCATCCTCTAAGTACATCTTAGGGTTTCTCCTTAAAACTGGAGGGTCAACATCTGCAACCTCTGTGTTGGGAGGATTTGCATGAATACAATTCTTACATAGAAAGATTACAGCTTGGCTCCTTAATAGCTTCATTATGGTCACTATGGGTGGGGTTGGAAGGTTTAGGTTTACTCAAGGCAGCATCTGCGGTAACGTGAGGTCGAGTGCTGGTGTGTGTACTGCTCAATATACTGGCTTTTTCTCCTGAGATCATGGTTGGAGGGCATCAGGAAGGCACTTTGGAAGCCCCCTTTTAAAACCTTTGTGAGCACTGCCAACACACTCCATATTGCACTCCATTAAAACCGGTGAAGAGGAAACTAATTTTGATCAATTTTAAGGCCTACTTGAAGGGAAACATTCTAGCTATGGCCATTCATCATGCTGCAGCTGTAATAATTTGGTCAGTGTAGGATTGGTGCTGGAATAAACGTTTGAGGGAACTACCATTCATTTTATTTGCTTCTTGGGAGGACTGTAGCATTTCAAAGTTACAACTGAAGTTAAGAGTTTGGTCGGGGTGGACAACAGCTTCACTTTTTCATACATCAGCCTCATAGACAGTCCAGTTCAAGTAACCTTGAACCTGATGACATGTTGGTGTAGGACTGGACAGTAAAATATGGCTTCCACTTGGCCTAAGTGGCCTGTCGGCACCTAGCTCCCAGCTGGCTGGCATTGCATGGTAGGTATTATGGTTCAGCACCTGCAGAACTGCCCAAGCGGACTCACCCAGTTAGCAAGCATCACATATAAAAACCACAGAAGATTTAAACTGGTTGGTATGGGCAACAAACTCCAACCAGTCAAGAGCTTTTCTCTTCTAAGCTGCCTTAGCAAAATGGCTGCTGCAGCCTTATGGGCTGCTAAGGGCAGCAGATGTTTTTATCCATTCCATTTTCATACAGGGTTTGTATCATGGGATAGTTTAAAAGCAATGATAAAGAAAGTATGATCACGAGGTCCACTCAAAGCAGTTATGGGTAGACACAGTCTAGTGGGCTGAATGATTTACCGGCCTTTTACATCTCTAAAGGGACACCCATGGCAAGATCTCCTTGTTACTTATAACCGTAACTATAATAAAAAAATAACCAAATATTCAGAGAATAACATGAAACTGATGCAGCAGAAAGGCGTAGCTGGGAATCGGGACATACAGAATTTGCCTCTGGTGTCCTCAAGAGATATAAAAAGGCATTTCACGAACTGACCTGTCCACCACGTGCGCCCATCAATTAAATATCAGTTTGGGTGGACTTACCTGTTAAAGGGGCACCGTGGCTTTGGCATGAGATGGGGTGGAGGGGTTGGTTCCTTTAGGTTCTGACATACACAGCATCACAAATAAATACAACATACATAAATCTCCCTCAATATATATATTAGAAATATGTATATATATATATATATATATATAATTATATATTTATATATATATATTTATATCTTTATATCATCAAACACTATATACAAATGGACATGCGGAAAGGGAAAGAAGGAAGGGTCACAGCATCGTACAGGGATGAAAAATGCCCCCCCAAGTTGAAGGACTTCAGGGAGGGGGGTGGAACATACAGTACATACAAGAGGCAGGAACCATCACATTGATTGATGTCAACAATGTCCATAAGTGTGAAGTGGTTCTACAACCTATGATTGAGTGTGAGTGTAGTGATGTCACAGTAATGATACAATGTACAAAAACTCCCCTGATCTTCGCACAGGTGGCCTGAGGGACGGTGTGGTGATGTCACAGTTTGCCAGTGTTTCTTGTTTCCTTGCCAGAAGAGCAGGAGAGTCGACGGGCGATGGTGATGTGATGTCACGGTGATGTCACAGCTCACTGCAGCGCTCCTGCTTGCTGTAATGGTCAAACTGGTTCTTCCAGCGCATCATGTAGGCACTCCAGCGGTGGAACTCCACCTTCCACTGGCGTTCAGCTTCATCGATGTTATCTGCGAGGGGGGAAAGAGCAATGGAGGGAGGATACAAAGTAGAAGGGAGGTGGGACAGAGACAGAAGGTAAAGTCAGGACAGAGAAGAAATAAATGAAAATCACTGATTCAAGTCTGAGGTAAGTTTCTTAATTTTCAAGTCTGGAGATAAAATGGTGGATAGGTTGGATGTTGGTTGGTCTGAAAATCAGTAGTCTGAGGCAGCAGTAGTCTATGTTTATTGCCACATTATAATTTCATCATACAGTCTCCTTGCGTAGATGGCTAAATGCTGCATGACTTCAGGTGCATTTAGCTTCTGGTTTAAGATGTTGATGAGCTCCTTTATGGACCTGCAGACCTCCTTCTGATCTGCAATAAATTGCATGGGGCTCTTTCACATTTCCTTTAACTTGTATGTAAAGGAAAACGTTCAGACACTAACAAAAGTCCTAGATTTGCCAAAACTTGTGTAGTGCAAAGGGCCTACCCGAATGGATATGTTCTATAAGCTAAAAGGTATGTGAACTCTCCTCCAATTGATTGCGTTGGGGTGTTTCCATTGAAGGGCACTGTGGATGCCAAAGCATTTTGGACAAATTGCACAGTTCCAACCTTGTGCAATTTAAAAGGGGGTGTGGACTGGATAGGTGTGATGGTCCAGTGTTCAGAGAAACTATATTGTCAAAAGTATTGTGACACATGCCTTTAACCACTTACAGACCGGACCATTTTGCGGGTCAAAGACCAGACCACTTTTTTGCGATTCGGCCCTGCGTCGCTTTAACTGACAATTGCGCGGTCATGCGACGTGGCTCCCAAACAAAATTGACGTCCTTTTTTTCCCACAAATAGAGCTTTCTTTTGGTGGAATTTGATCACCCCTGCAGTTTTTATTTTTTGCACTATAAACACAAATAGAGCGACAATTTTGAAAAAAACCCGCATCTTTTACTTTTTGTTATAATAAATATCCCCCAAAAATATATAAAAAAAACCCATTTTTTTCCCCTCAGTTTAGACCGATACGTATTCTTCTACATATTTTTGGTAAAAAATAAAATAAGCGATTATTGATTGGTTTGCGCAAAAGTTATAGCGTTTACAAAATAGGGATAGTTTTATGGCATTTTTTTTTTTTTTTTTTTACTAGTAATGGCGGCGATCAGCGATTTTTATTGTGACTGCGAAATTGCGGTGGACACATCGGACATTTTTGGGACATGCAGTGATTCCTGTGTAAATGACACTGGCAGTGTAGGGGTTAAGTGTTCCTAGGGGTGTGTTACTAACTGGGGGGGGGGGGGGGGGGGGCTGGGCTTTCATTTAGTGAACACTGATCTCTGCTCCAATCACATGGAGCAGAGATCAGCATCACTAGTTGCTAGGCAGAATGGGGAAATGCTGTTTACACAACATTTCCTCCATTCAGCCGCCCCGTGAGACGATCGCGGGTATGCCCGCGGCGATCAAGTCCGCGCTACCCACGACCGGACTCACAGGGGTCCCGACCAGCACGCGAGCGCACCGCCGGCGGCGCGCTCGCAATGGCAGGGCGGCATTGAAGATTGGACGTACCTGTACGCCAATATGCCTGCCCATGCCATTCTGCTGATGTACATCAGCGTGCGCCGGTCGGGAATCGGTTAAACACACATGAACATTAATGGCATCCCAGTCTTTGTTCATAGGGTTCACTATTGAGTTGGCTGTCTGCAAGGTTTAGGAGTGTGTCTATGGGAATGTTTGACCATTCTTCCAGAAGCGCATTTGTGAAGTCAGGCACTGATGTTGGGCAAAAAGGCCTGGCTCGCAGTCTCCGCTCTAATTCATGCCAAAGGTGCTCTATCGGGTTGAGGTCAGGCCAGTCAAGTTCCCCCACCCCAAGCATGCTCATCTACTTATGGACCTTTCTTTGTGCACTGGTGCGCAGTCATGTTGGAACAGGAAGGGGCCATCTCCAAACTGTTCCTATAAAGTTGGGAGCATAAATTTGTCCAAAACGTCTTGGTATGCCGACTCCTTAAGAGTTCCCTTCACTGGAACTAAGGGGCCAAGCCCAACCCCTGAAAAACAACCCCCACACCATAATCTCCCCTCCACCAAATGATTTGGACCAGTGAGGGGGAAAAAAAAAAAGCAAGGTTCATAAAGTCATGGATGAGCGAGTTTGGGGTGGAGGAACTTGACTGGCCTGCAGAGAGTCCTGACCTTAACCCAATATCTTACAATCTGGACAGCTGAAGTTACATCAGGGAAAAGAGCTCTGAGAGCTGATTGGAGGAAAGGGACACACCTTCACACATCACATAGGAACATAGCTGAGGCTGTCAATCAGCTGGAGCTCTTCCTCTGTCGTCTTACAATCCACCCTGCAGTTAATCTTTTTTACTATTATTTTTTGCAGCAGTAAGTGAACATATAGGCAGAACAGTGGAAAAGTGGTTAGTACGTCTGTCTAGCAACTCTAGGGTTGATGGCTCAAATCCCAACCAAGACGCCACCTGCGTGGAGTTTGCAGGTTCTCCACGTGCTGCATGGGTTTCTCTGGTTTCCTTGCATGCTCCAAAGACATGCTGGTAGGTTAAATGGCCCAGTATTAAAAGCGGAAGTAAACCCATCGATCTAACAGTTTGAAAAAACAGTTACATTCCCGGCATGCCGGAAATGTTAACTGTCACATTGAGAGCACAACCAAACTGTCAAACCATCCAATGGCTGAAGTCATAACTGATCACATGTGCAGCTTCATGGCAGTTAAAGATTAAAGGGAGGTCAAGATGGCAGCTTCCTTGGCTGAAAACAATAGGAGGGTTTACTTCCACTTTAATGTAAGATTTGGACCTTAGATTGTAGGCTCCTTAAGAACAGGGAAGGATGTGAATGCATAATATATATGTAAAGCACTGTGTAAATTGTTAGCTCTGTATACAAGTGAAATTGTATTTTACCCATTCTAGGCAAAGTAACCTTTTCTCTTTTCAAGAGGCAGTCAGTAGTTGCTTTCTTTACCTGCAGAGTTCTCAGGAATACTAATGCCGCGTACACACGATCGGAATTCCGGCCAGAAAAAACACAGATGAGAGCTTGTCATCGGAAAATGCGACCGTGTGTATGCTCCATCGGAATTTAGCTGTCCAAATTTCCGCCAGTCAAATATTGATAGAAAGTTTTTCTGTTTGGGAAAATTGAGAACATGCTATCGGAAATTCTGATCGTGTCTATGCACTTCCGACACGCCAAAAATCACGCATGCTCCGATTCAACTACGAGACAGAAGCTACTGGCTATTGAATTTCCTTTTTCTAGTCCCGTCGTACGTGTTGTACCTCACCGCGTTCTAAACGATCAGAATTTCGTGTGACCGTGTAGACAAGACAGCTTGAGTGGAATTGCGTCGGGAAAACCATCAGAGCTTTTTCCAACGAGAATTCCAATCGTGTATACACGGACTTAGCATTATCAGGGAAAGGGTAATACCGCGTACACACGAGCGGAATGTCCGACAGAAAAAGTCAGACGGAATCTTTTTATCGTATATTCCGATCGTATGTCTCATCGGACGTTTTTTTTTTCTTTACGAAAATTCTGACGGACTTAGAAATAGAACATGTTTTACATTTTTCCGACGGAACCAATGCCTATCAGGAAAACCACACGTCTGTATGCTGTTCCGATGGACCAAAAACGACGCATGCTCTGAAGCAAGTACAAGACAGAAGCTATTGGCTACTGGCTATTGAACTTCTTTTCTAGTCCCTTCGTATGTGCTGTACGTCCCCGCGTTCTTGGCGATCGGACTTTGGTAAGATCATGTGTGCGCATGACAGTTTCAGTGGAACTCCGTCGGAAAAACCGTCGGGAGTTTATTCCAACAGGAAATCCGGTCGTGTGTACATGGCATAAGTCTCCTACCTGGACTGGGGTTGCCACATCATCCCTTTAAACCCGAACACATATGAATTACACAAGTTCTGAGGCAAATTTAATGCAGATAAGACACCGAGTTTAAATTACCACCTTTAAAACTGAACACATATTACATAGGTTCTGTGGATGTTTAAGGGATGAGGTGGCAACTCTAACCTGGACACATTGCAGTGTTTGGTACTTGAATAGCCATCCGCAAGCCCTGAGCTCTGCCATGTGGTAGTATGTATAGACCTCTATAAGATTCAGATTTATTGGAATGTGGCAGGGCTTCCGGCAGAAGCCTAGTACTGACCGATTTAAGTGCCTCCTATAAAGTGAACTTGTTAGTCTTACCAGGATTGGTAATGACTGTTACTGTCATAGTTCAGCACTTCCATGTTGCCTGTCCTCTAAGCCCTTGTACAACACACGGTCGGAGATTCCGACGGAATGTGTCCGATCGGACCATTTTGTCGGATATTCCGACTGTGTGTGGTCTCCATCGGACTGTTTCTGTTGGAGTATCTGACGGACCAAGTTTTCCAACTTGTTGGTAAAATTTTCACAGAAAATGCTCCGAGCGGACATACTCCGATCACGTGTAGAGAATTCCGATCAAAGTGTCACGCATGCTCAGATCAAATTCCTACATCAAAGCTATTGGCTACTAGCCTGATGGTAGTCCCGTTGTAACAAAATAACATCATCACGTTCTGAACGATCAGATTTTCCGACAACTTTGTCCGACCGTGTGTATGCAACAGTTTCGGACAAAATCTGATTTGGTTGTCGGAATGTCCGACCGTGTGTACAAGGGCTTACACCATGTAACACTATTTAGTTCTAGAAGTCCATGATGGATAGAAGTTTCCTTCCCCAGCAAAACAAATGCTAAAATTTTACTTACACCATGGAGTCACTATATTGTTGCCCCAACCAGTAATGTCTCCTCATCAATGCTTTAATGCTAATGATGAAGTTCCTAAAGGGTTTATAGCAGTGTTCGGCTCATCCCTAGTGGAAATGGCTCCAACACCCTCCGGTTCGGTTTGCACCAGAACCTTCGAACGGACCAAAAATTTGTACGAACTTTAGAACCCTATTAAAGTCTATGGGACTTGAACGTTCGAAATCAAAAGTGCTAATTTTAAAGGCTAATATGCAACAGACAACACCAGCAATAAGAGGTATCTTCAGGTGTATACTGTGCTGGAGGCACACAACACCCACTAACTCCTGCAGATGCCTGTATTAGAGAACACCAGCAAAAAAGGGTAGATACAGGTATATACTGTGCTAGAGGCACACAACACCACTTTAACTCCTGCAGATGCCTGAGAAAAGAACACAGTCCCTGCACGCCAGAACACACTACACAAGGCCGCCGCGATGGCGGCCTTATATAGTGTGGGGCGTGTACTAAACCCCCTGAGCTATAATTGGCCACAGGCATCCTGCCTGTGGCCAATTATGGCTCTCCTTGCTGCCGGCGCTGTGATTGGCCAAGCATGCGGGGTCACAGTGCATGCTTGGCCAATCATGAGGCAGCAGTGCACTGCAATGGCCTAGTGCATTGTGGGCCGTTCGTACTACATGAATTTGGTGTGAACGTTCCACAAAGTTCTGAATTTGCCGAACAGACGAACGGCCGATGTTCGAGTCGAACACCGAGCTCATCCCTAATTTCCACTAGTTATAATGAAAGTCTAATATTTGTGATCCTGCTGCTAGTAGAGTCTTACTGCTGATAGAATCAGCTATTTAAAATGGCCCCTAGAATCTTGTCCCACTAATGATCTGCATCGGCTGTTGTATGACAGCAGGTCGTCAAAACCTAATGGTGTGGTAACCAAGACAGGCCTAAGAAGTGTCTTCGTCCACATATAGAATGAAGTCTCCATTTGTAATACTGTATGTGCAAGCTTTTCTGCCCAATCACATGCTAAAAGTGTCCGCTCTAATCTCCGTTAAAAAAAAAAAAAAAAAAAAAAAAAAAGGAAAAAGTGACCGCTCTTGTCACTATCTTCTGTCCACTCCGTTTTTCTGAATTAGAAGCATCAGTGATGTCACTACACTTCAGTAAATAGGCTATGTTCTCACAAAAAATGAAGTGTCAGTGATGTCACTGGTCTCTAATGATTGTATGTTCTCACCAATATCAAGTGTCAGTGAGGTTACTGGTCTCTAGTGAATAGATAAGCTGCATTCTCAAGAATATGAAGTGTCAGGGATGTCACTGGTAAATAATGAATGGATAGACTGTGTTCTTACGAATATGAAGTCTCAGTGATGTCACTGGCCTCTAGTGAATGGACAGAACATGTTCTGATGAAGTGTAGGTGATTGCCACCAGTCTCTAGTGAATGGATAGGCCATGAACATTAATGATGTAACTGGTCTCCAGTGAATGAATGGATCATGGTCTCATGATGTGCAGGCAATTATAACCTTATGGCCTTTAATGAATGGGACTGGCCAAGTTCTTATGAAGATGAAGTGTTGGTGAAGTCACTGGTCTCTAGTGATGGAATGGGCTGCATTCTCATGAATGTGAAGTGTCAGTAATGTCACTGGTCTCTAGTGAATGGACAGGCTGCATTATTAATATGAAGTGATGGTTGGTGAAGTCACTGGTCTCTAAAAACGGATGGGCTGTGTTCTTGTGAATTTGAAGTGTGAATGATATCACTGGTCTCTAGTGAATGGGCAGACCACGTTCTCATGAAGTGTTGGCGATATCACTGGTCTCTAGTGAATGGGTAGACCATGTCCTCATGAAGTTTCGATGATAGTGACCAAAGACAAGGGAATGGATGGGCTGCGTTCTCATAAACCGTTGGTGAGGTCATTGGTCTCTAGTGAATGGACAAACCATGTTTTCATGAAGTGTCGGTGACGTCACTGGTCTCTAGTGAATAGATGGGCTGTGTTCTCAAACCATTGGCGATATCATTGGTCTCTAGTGAATGGACAGACCATGTTTTAATAAAGTGTAGGTGATTGCCACTGGTCTTTACTCAATTTACAGGCGTTAGTAGGAAGTGTCAGTCATGTCATTGGCTTTTAGCGATTGGACAAGCCGTATCATCATAAATATGAAGTGTTAGCGATGTCACTGGTCTCTGGTGAATGGATGGGCCATTCTCTCATGAATATATAGAGGGAGATTTACTAAAACTGGTGCACACAGAATCTGGTGCAGCTGAGCATGGTAACCAATCAGCTTCTAACTTCAGCTTGTTCAATTAGGCTAAAACCTAGAAACCGGTTGGTTACTATGTGCAGCCACATAGGATGAATCTCCCCCAAAGTGTCATTGGTGTCACTGGAATGACTTGGACTGCACTCCCATGAATGTGAAGTGTCTCAGGGATGCCACTGGTCTTTGGTCAATTGGTAGGCTGCATTCCCACGATAATAAAATGCCTCTGGCTGTTTAACCCACGAGCCCCCACTGAAATCCTAATATCCATTTTGGGATTATACATAATTATGGTCACAGAACTAAAAGCCCTTTTGGTGGAACCACTTTCTTAATAGGAACATGGAAAGTTTATAAAACACATCTTAGAGGATGGTGGCATGACAACATTAAAAATGTGACTTTGTTCTATGAATGATGAAAGGAGACATGCAAGCGGATGACAATGCCATTATTAAAGTGCACTTGTAGTTTTGAAGAAAATAAATATCCTGCATGAGAGGTGGAAATAAATGACAGGCCCTACGTTTGTGTCTTCTCCCGATTTTTAGGATTTTAGTGTACTTTGGAAGGAATATGTTCAGCCCTGCCTTGCATTCCTTGGCAGCTGTATGAAGGTTAGGATATTGGCGTTATAGTAAAATAATTGTATTGTGGTAAACTGCATTAAAATGCAGTTTAGGCAATCCACTGATTGAATTTGAGCAAAGCATTTTTTTTTGCCTTGAGAAGTTTATCATTCTTATTCATTGTACTGTAATTGTGTTGCGCCCCCCCCCCCCTATACATTGTAAAGTGTTGCGTAAACTGTTGGCGCTATATAAATCGTGTATTATAATAATAATAATAATAATTCTTATGGTCTACATTAATGGTAGCTGAGCCAGTCATATATAAAATGTATCTAAAGCCAAACCCAACAAAAAATGTTGGCTGACCATAAACTTTAATAAACCGTGTTTTGTTGCTCAATAAGCACAGGTGCAATTTAAAAGGAGGGGGGGGGGGGGATGAATTACACTAAAAAAATAAAAAGGCAATAAATTAAAATGTAGAAAAATAATTTATTAAAAGAATAAATAGTAAAATGAACAGCAGAAAGTCATGCATGAGCTTAAAGTAGAGTGTTGCATGCTGGGTCAGAGGTTTTGGTAGTCTGGAGGTAGCGTTAATGGTTTTCTCAAGACGGTCTCACAGTATCATCGGTTTATTAGAGGAGGGACAGTCCCCAGTCAGGATTGGGAGGGAGACCAGAGTTTGTGCTGTGTTACAAACAAGGACAGTGTGAGCAGCACCAGGGAGGGATGAAATCTGGAGCAAGTTGAGCAGGGCCCACGGGTCTCTATAAAAGGGAAGAAGTCAGATGTCAGAGCTTAATGGAACATAGTTCATGGTATCGCCCATTCTCTATGAAATATATAAATTCCTATTTTATACTTCTGTACAGCTGAAAAACGTAGAAACCTAAAAGTACTAAAAAGAACCACTGTATTGTTCATGCAGAAGGGGTGTATATAAAGTTTATTAAAATAACAGGCATTAAAGGCTGGGGTTTTGCCTTGTCTTGAAGTTGGATATCAAAATTACAAACTGAAAAAGGATTAGTCAATCTAAAACATTTTAGTGCTGGAGAGTTAAATCAATCACTTGCCAATTTTTTTTTTTTTGCTGGACTCTACAGGGGCAGGGCGGCCCTCGGGAGGACTCTACTGGGGGGCGGGACGGCCCTTGGGAGGACTCTACTGGGGGGATCATTGTGGGCAATCTATTGCCAAGATATTTGTACTGAGTTCTGGTGTTTCTACATCTGCTGTGTCCATTAGTACTTGGCCTTACAAAGGTGAATAGGCACAAATTCCTAACACTCCAAAAACTCATGGAAAGCATTCCCAAAAGAGGGGAGGCTGTGACTGTCACTAGCTTGGGAAAGGAGGAAGTAGGGGTCAAATCCATACCAATGTTCATGGTTTTCAAATTTGATTTCCAAGTTCCTATTATCGTGATGGTCAAGTGTTCACAATCTTTTGGCCATAAAATGTAAGAAGGCAGGATGACCAAGTCCAATTATGTCACCACTTTAGAGTGGTCTTGCTCTTAAAGCCATGTTAGATGGCAGTTTATGGTTGAAACTATATTCCAAATGCCACCAATCCTTGGACGATTCATATTGTCTACCCTTCTTAACTAGAATTGTTTGGTCAATCTATTAAAAATTTTCTGAAAGTTTAAAATGTTTTAGGTGCCTCAGATTCATGATCCTTTCCTCAGAATTGAAAGGATTCTGTTACGTAGCAAACTGTTGTACGACTATGTTCTGATGGAAGCATCCATTCCCCAACTCACTTTCCACAGTCTAGTTCCAGGATGTTGAAGTTAAATGCGGTATGAAACTGGGCACAACTTTTAACTTGCATAGGTTGTTCAAATTTAATGTGTTGGTAGAGTAACTCTTTATAGTAACTCTTCCTCTTCATTGCAGGTAAATAAAGTATTCCAAGCAGAAGCAACATGCCATCATTGAGTTCCTGACAAGAGAGGGGTGCACACTGTCTGAAATACACAAAAAAGTCTACAGAATGTTTAAGGAGATAATGCTGTTGACAAGAAACTGCTGGTCAGTGGTGTCATCTCCGTAAACATTCTGTAGCCTTCTGTAATTATTGGGAGCAGCCTACACCCCTCCATCAAGAACACAATGACAGCACATTGCTGTTTGGAATCCATTATTTACCTGCAATGAAAAAGAAGAGGAGTTACTATAGAGGAAGAGTTACTCTACCAACATGTAAAAGTAGCAATCAATGTAAGGCAATAAAAAAATGTATACCTAGTTTGCATTAATTTCGGTACTGCCCTCGTCTATTCACTGCCTTGGAATTATTTATTATACACCTTCCCTTTAAAGATACCAGGAAGAGATATGTACTCTCGTTCTTTATCGATATCTATAGCACCATCATGTTCTGTGGTGCTGTACATTGTAAGATAAGAAGGGCAAGTAATACAATTAAAAAACATATGTCACAGAAAACCAATACATACCAATGTATAGCAAAAATGTGTATAGTAAGAGTATACGAGATATGTGCCCTGCTTGTACAGGATTACACATTCCCTGTGGCCTACTATGCATCCAGAAGCATTGCTTTATTAAATTAAAGGAGGCCAAATCTGCAATCAAGCAGCTTTTTCGGGTCTTTACCAATGCAAAAAGTATGGAACCCTAGCCTTCTTCCAATATAAAGGTAGACTGGATCAGCAACTAAAAACAGCACTGTGATATCACCATATATTAAGAGTAAAGACCAGCTATTTAGATTGAGACAGTATTACTGCTAATGTTATAAACCCCAGTCTTTCATTCAGTCTTGCAGATGTACAGGCTCCTCTCCTTTACTTAAATGACTTGCTATGATTCCATTGCATACTGTGAGCTGTGCAGCAAGATAGATGGAGCCCACCTCACTTCCTGGATGGAGGACAATCAGCATCATTCTAGCACTTTTCTCTCAAGCCCTCAAGTCCCCGGCTGTCTTTTATATCCATTAGAGAGCGGTTCTTTCAATCACAGGGTTTAAGCATCACATGTGGGAGTTCCCTGGTGTGGTCTGCATGCTTAAAGCCCAAAACACACCATCAGATTTTCTGCTGATTTGTCTTCAGATTTACCAAAACCACGTAGTGCAAGGGCCTGCCTCATTGCATACAAATTGAAACTCCTAAGGTTTGACCTCATATTATATGTTTTTGGTAAATCTAAAGACAAAAATAAGCAGAAAATCTGATAGTGTGTATGGGGCTTTAGGCTCCTTTTAGATGAGCAGTATCCATTCCAATCAGCAAGGGACCCATGAAACTTGGCAAATCAGAACTGAATGGATCACACTTTTGTTACTTCAATTTTTCCTGCATCTTGTAATGGGCCCATGCTAGGTCTATGGTTAGATGAATGTAAACCGACGCGCATTAATTTAGATTTGCCTTCCTGATAGACCAACATTGAGCTTCTATTCAGATATGCCTGAAAAACGGACAAATAGATCTGATCAGAAAACTCATCTCAAAAGGAGCCCAAGAACTCATTCCTCAAGACGGATATATATTTGCATGGGTGTAGCATAAGGGGTTGCAGGGGCCACAATTGAAACGCCACCCCTAGCTCCAGGGGGCCCCTGCAGCCTCCCTGTCATATTATCATATCCTCCACAAAATCCAGTTCAGATCTGCCCTAGGGCCCCGCAGCCACGCTCCAGCACTCTACTCTGCTTTCCACAGGCCACACCCTCTCCCCATTGGCTGGGGAGAAGCTGTGAGCCATTTCCTGAATGGAGAGGAGCACAAAGTGAGAACAGTCCAGGATAGGGAAATGTATGTGCTGGTAACATGGAATGGTAACCATGCTCAGCGAGGCAAGAGTAAGAGTGCCGTCCTGTAGCCACGATGGGACCGATGTCACTGGTGAGGTATGACACTGCTCAGTGTCTCCACCAGCTGGGATTCTCTGTACCCAACTCCTGGGGATGTCTATTTACCCCACTTCCTTGACAACTGGGGAAAAGACACACCTCCGGGAGGTGACATTCCCTCAACACTGACAGAGAAAACTTGAGAACATGCTAAAAAAAAAAAAATCCCTCAACACCTCCTCTGGGGGCCCCTGACGGGTTGAAGGATTGAGATTGTGTCAGATGGCTTTGCTCTCCCAAATACAAGTTGCCCCCCCCCCCAAAGCCCCCTGATCACCCCCTCTACCATTCATGCTGTACCCGGCTGCTGAGCTCCTTTTCCATTACAGCACTGTATACCGTTCCTCCTCTGCAGAGCTGAAATCACATTCCTTTACAACACAGCCAGTTAGCCATGATCTGCACAGGCCTACTGAAACTACACTGCCATTCCGACCAGAGAATTTTATAGGTCAGAAGGGCAACATAAAAGACAGATACACCCCGTGAAGCCTGACAGACTGTGTAAAGGAATGCGATTTCAGCCCTGTGTAGTGTACAGAGGGGAGGGGGGGGGCTGTATACAGTGCTGGGATGGGAGAGGAGCTCTGCCAAGTGACCTGCCAGGGGTCCCCGTCCTCTAATTCTCCAGCGGTAATCCCTGTCTTCTGATGTAAAGAGGAATTCTGGGAACTCAAAACTCTTAAGCCACTTTGAGTATCTTGGCGTGCGGTGGATGTATCTGTATCTGCACACACCTTGGAAGTAGTGGGGGGGGGGGGGGGGGGCAGGTCAACTTTTGCATCTGGGCCCACAAGTTTCAAGCTACACCTCTGTATATTTGCATAGCTCCTCCCAAAAGCTAGCTTTCTACTTGCATCGTAGCTGAGGACCCTTGAGAGGAGTAGTGCTGCGATCAACATTTGATAGCTCTTGATAAGTTCTGAAGCAGGGAATTCATGATTGATTGACATACATGGCTTCCTGAAAACAGACTGTCTGAATTGCATTAAGAAGAAAAGAGACCCAGTGAGGACATCATTTGATATAAAAAAAAAAAAAGGGTATATAATAAAGAAAAAAAGAAAAAAAGTTATTTACATATTTTATTAGCATGTTGATAAAGGGGAGAGTGATAGTGGGTCCTGTCACCTCTGGTGCCACATCTGATTTAAGTTCTAAAATGGATAGAGCCTTCTCTGTAGGTGTAACTATAGTGAGCCTATACTTTGCCCATGCAGGTAAAAGCAACTTCATGGGCCTCCCATCCTGTGAGCAGCACACACTTAATCTTGTCACCCATTTAATGTATATGTGTGGTGGCAAAGAGGGTGAGCTTTGATGTCCACCCACTGCACATATGCATTCATGGGTGGCAGAGATTCTGTGCTGCGAGTGCAGTCAATGCACACTCCCAGCACAGTGACCGAACGCTCATAAACAGCTCTCGGTATCTAGTCATGATTGGGAGCTTGCGGGATGGGTTCCTTATCACGTGACCACTGTCAGCCAATCATGCTGGTCATGTGATCAGAAGGTCCAATTAAAGGGACCTTGGGTCTGGGCGGGAAGGGGTTAAAGTGTATGTGAACCCTTACATTACACTTATTTGCTCCTTCTTACTCTGTTAAATTTACAATTGAAAGGGTTTCATTATCTCTATTCCATGTATTCCAAGTGCAAAAAAAATACCCATTGATCCTATTAGAATATAGTGAGTTGATAACTCACCTTTCCATCTATCCTCCAATGTGCTGAATTAATGGAACAGTGGGAGAGCGATGAAGAGGAGTGTATGTGCTGCTAGGAAAGGTGTCCTTAAAAAGAATTTGTTGATTTAAGTTCCATAATGTTTGAATGCGAGATCCTTGAGGTTTTATATGGGCTGGAAATTCAATTCTTACTTAAGGTGTTCACAAAAGTCTCTAAAAATTATGGGTAGGGAGTTATCTACTGTCCTTAAATCACTTGACCACTGAGACCCGTCACTAAACTCTCAGTGGTGATCGTGATATGTGCTAGTTACATTGGATGGGTCCACTGGCAAGGACATTTTCCAACCAGTGAAGAGATCTTGCTGTAGCAAACACCTCCAATGGCTTATTGTTCCCTAGTAGGTTCAAAGTAGTCCAATAATGGCAAGAATTGTTAAAATGATTTATTATTGAGCCCTCTATAGCCACACTTACATTGTCTGTTATTACAAATCACACTTAGAGGGGTTATACAGAAAATCACATTTAAAGATATTAGAAGAAAAGAACTGGAGATTATGAAGCAGAGGTCAAAAGTTATGCTGGAAGATAGGTGATCAAACAATTTGTAAAAATAAAGAATGGTCTAAATTTGAAGGCAGCAGTCTGAAGGTTTAGGAGTTAGAAAAAAAAAAGTAAAATAAATAAATCAGAATGTTAGTTGGTGGTTAGTGGGTTAGAATACAATCTGTCATTAAAATGAACATGTCGTAGAGCAGAGGTCTCAAACTGGCGGCCCTCCAGCTGCTGCAAAACTACAAGTCCCATCATGTCTCTGCCTGTAGGAGTCATGCTTGTAACTGTAAACCTTGCAATGCCTCATGGGACTTGTAGTTTTGCAACAGCTGGAGGGCCGCCAGTTTGAGACCCCTGTCATAGAGAAACCATGCCAAACTAACACAAGCCTATAAGGATGGGCACCACAAATGTCCCTTAATAGCCAACCAAGCTCCACGCAGGCCAACCGAGCTCTGATCCCCACCATTGCCCATCATCCCACAATGCACTAACTTGAAGTTAAAGTCCAGTCTTGCCTGATAAAAGTGTTTTAGGGCTTCCTAGGCTGTACAATAGAAAAACTGCTCAGAGCTAAAATCAAGGGTAGGTACTTGTGGTGTCTGCTCTTTGGAATTAGCATAGCTTTTTTTGGATGACAGGTTCACTTTAAAAAAAGGACAGTTAGCCAGTTACACACAAAAGCATTGATGAAAAAAAGGAGTCATCACTGTATCTGAAGCAAGATCAAGAAGTTTAAAAACCAATAATGCCCCGAGAGGAAAAAGGATGGTCACTTTAGGGGGCACTCCAGCTAAACTTGATATTTCAACGGCAAGCTCATGGCGGTGGACTGAAGCATTGATCATCTTCCAACATCTCCTGGTTACTCCAGCATGGTGATCTCCAGAGTCCCTGTCTGTGCCCCCCTCCCCCCACCATGGATTTTAAAAAGGTTTATAAGAAGCCATCTAAATAGAATAACTAGTGGGTGGAGTTGGGGAGCATGGGTTCAAAGATCGCATTGCTGAAGTTCCTGAAAAGTATAGGATGCTAAACATGCGCTTCATCTCATCAGCATTTACCGAAAGCCAGAATATCAGT
Organism: Lithobates pipiens; assembly: GCF_037356315.1. Lineage (NCBI taxonomy): Eukaryota > Metazoa > Chordata > Amphibia > Anura > Ranidae > Lithobates > Lithobates pipiens. The sequence continues at coordinate 598,035,006 of NW_027507903.1, forward strand.
TAGGAGTATAGCAACCCATGACAATACACATCACCTTTAGGACAGCCGTCAATTTTCTGAATGGATACAAAGCACTCTCTCATCGGGACAGGTGAAGAGGTGGGGCAGCAATGTTACAGTCCCCACCTTGTCCAATCAAAAGAATATTTTTTACCCATTCAGCAAGTGCAAAGCATCCTCTGTATGGCACCCATGCCAAGAGACTGACCTCCTGTGTTCAGAATCCAGCTGCTTGGCATGGGGCCTGGAAGCTAGTGGAGATCACTGGAGTAGCTGTGTCTGTGGCATCAACCAGTTATGGTATATACATAGTTATACATAGTTATAACTATGCTTGGACCAATATAACTATGTATAAAATATCCATACCTGGAATAATTCTTTAAGCCAACTCCAACCAATTATTTCTTCAAAAGTGGGAAAGAAAGAAAATTTCTGTCAGGTTTTTATTTATTTATCACCCTATTGGAGGGATTTTTCTTCACTTCTTGTCCAAGGGATACTCATACAAAATAATACAAATAAAAAAAAATGAGAACACAGATGGCAACAAAATCCTGGTAGAACCTCTAAGCCTTCACTGCCCTGTTCAAAACACAGGACAATGCAATGAAGATTAAGCTACATATTTTGGCTAAATGAATAGACAACAACCTTGGCCTATAGGGGGGTCTGTCTTTATCGGACTTTAATGTACTGGCTTTTGCACACCCTTTTGAAACTCTGCCTTAGGGCCTATTCATACTATTGTGTTTCAACACATGCTTTGATGTGATGTGCCATTAGGAGCCAATTAAACCCCAACTCTCTATTCTAATGGATGTGCACGGTCAGAAATTATACATGCACCTTTTGGTGTGGATGGACCAAAATGTATTTGTTTCAATTAAGCGCTACTGAGCGCCATACCCAGGATTCAATTCTCAGCAGATATTAGGACTGTATGTACTGAACCCAGATTGAGACTCAAATACCATTACTATAGGATATCAAGGCATGGGCAAAAAAAATAAAAAAATAAAAAAATAAAAAAGCAAAACTGCACAGGAAAGTTATTTGTGGAGCTGCAAGTGGGCAAATTCCAGATGCCTTCCAAATTTAAGGGCCCATTTAGACTTTTGCCATGTGGTAATGCATCGGCAAAGCAAGTAAAATGTGCTACAGCATTGCCGTGCCATTCATTTTTGAATGAAACTCAAACACACAAAGCACCAAGGCAACGTCACGTCTGATTTCTGGCATGTTGGGGTGTTTTGGCAGCATGTTCATTTCAATGGGATACCTTAAAGCAAAGTACAGCATTTTTAAAAAAACAGCAATGATCTAAATGCCCCTTTAAAGTTTGAGCTCTGGGTCACTGCTGTACCGCCTACATTTTTCTATTGATCACTGAGGTCACCCATCACAGCTAGCAATCAAATGTTGCGTAGGAGAGGTGATGGGTCAACTCTTGGAGCTGAAATTACATATCATAAACTATGAGCAGTTGAGGGTTTTTCTTGGCTCCTGGGGTGCTTTGAAAGATCTAAAATGTACACACGATGCTTACACTTAACTACTGCAGTTAGGTTATTTAAACCTCTGAAATCAAGTGACTATGGAAAGTACCTGCCAATACCAATCAATATCAGTCCATTCTGGCACCAGGAGTCAGCACTGGGTTTCTGGCATTTAACAAGGGAGAAAAAATAATCTCAACCATAACTGTTTGGATGACCCCAACTCTTAACCCTCCACTACGTAAAGCTCAACACTTAACCCCCCACCTCCCTAAAAAGAACCCTTAGCACATCTCCCCTTTCCCCCAACCTTTAACAAAGTCCTTAGCATTTCATATGACCAATGCTTAGAGTTCAGTTTTAAGTGGTAGGGGGAGGCTATTTAAATTTTAAATATACTAAGATAAATACAGTATAAAGGGAGCGGTTTTACCCTGCAAAGATTTGCATTTGTCTATCCATGCCTGAACGTTACACTGCCCAGCCAGACAGTTAACCAGGTTGGTGACGTGATTTCGCTCCACTGCAGTTAAGCAATAAAGCTTTGTTATTTTTTCACCTCCAGTCTGTGATTGGACAGTGAAGGAGAAGCAGAAGTCAGAGTTCATACCTATGAGAACACCGCTATCCACTCCCATCAGAAGCACATGTGCCTGCAGCAGAGCCTCACTGACCCAATGTACTGTCCCTTCCCTCGTCCAGTTTTGGTACTGCAGGGCAGAGGATTACACAAATCTATTCTATTCCCAAACATGATCCCCGATACTGAAATTAAACCCTAGGGTGGGATGCTTATGTTATCTACCACCTGAATCATGGGTGCCAAAGGGTACCAATCCTGCAGTGACGTGTAAGCATCATTAGATATTGGTGCTGCAAAAAACACATTCTCGGTCTAAAGAAGGCCATAAAGAGCATCAACTCTTAAAGGCTATAGCCACCCAAAACGAGTTCAGTTTTGTGCGTGTGCTGGTCCCTATGGCCAATTTGAACCTGGAGAAAAAAAAAAAAAAAAAAAAAAAAAAAAATTCCTTCCTGCTAGTGGGGTTTTTCTGAAATATAAATACTGAGCATATTATAGCAAAAAAAGAACGCCGGAAACTTGAGTGCTTCATCTTAAAGAGGGAGCCAACCCGCAAAAAAATATATACATTATTAAAAGCCAGCAGCTATAAATACTATAGCTGCTGACCTTTAATAAATGGACACCTACCTTTCCTGGGGTCCAGCGATGTCGGCAGCCGAGGCCGATTGATCGCTGGGCTCTCAGCTGCTGCCATTCTCAGTGAAGCGTTGCGGATTCACTTCCCGGTTCCCTACTGCGCATGCGCGAGTCACACAGTGCAATGGGAATGGTCCGTGCTGTTTCTGGTACCCGTGTGTGTCCCAGCAGACAGTGCGGTGGGACAGGAAGAGGCATAGACTCCCGTCGGAGTCTATGCCCGGAAGTGGGTGGGTGGGTTAAAGAATTAAGGAGAAGCAATCGAGTTGCCGGCATTCTTTTTGCAATTTTGATTTATGGGACACAATGGCCTGAGCACCGTTATTCAGCTCATCATCCTATAAACATGTGGTAGAGCTTGGGCGAGTTTTTGTCTATTACCTGAGCATACGATTTTTTAACTATGGATACCTTTAATTGTTACTATGGATACCAAGAAGACAGGTAAAGAAAGAAATATTGCCATGTGCACAATTAACTTTAGGTGCAATATTCAGGATTCTATCACCCTGGCTTCACTTCTTAATCATTGACCTGAAACAAGCATGTAGATAGTGAATGTAACCAGAAAATGTAAAAAGCAATGGGCGTTTAGAGACGACCTTCTGGTATATATCAAATATCAAGAAATATATAAAAGATCATAATTTTATTACAAAAAACATTTTACATCAGATGGGCAATGTGAAAAAGTCCCATACATAAAATCAAGGAATTGGTAGCAGTCTGACTGTAGACCTTGCCTACATGTTCACAGCCGCTTCTTCTGGGCTTCAGTCTCATCATCTGACCGAGTACATGATATTAACAAATCAAATAGATACAGTAAGTACAAACATATAAAATATTTTTTAAATAGATTCACTTTAACCCCCTATCCCATGGAAAAGGGGCAACAAAGGGGAAGGAAAAAAAAAAAAAAATAAAAAAAAAATGGAGGATACAACCACCGCAAGTGGTATAAGCAGTACGATATAAGCCTATCATATCCGTTCCAGCTACAGGGAGACAAGCAAGAATCCAAAACTGAAGAACGACCCAATACTCAACTTCTTTTTTTCACTTTAACCACTCAAACCTCTCCTGGCAAGTGCTGTTTCTATACTAGCCATGGTTGGACTATGAGGTGCTGTTATGTGACAGATGTTGATTAGTCCTTTTTCCGTTTTAGTTAGAGCTACCATTATCCCCTAGTGCCAAGGGACATTTTGAAATAACCATCTCTGTACTCTTCACAAGTAAAGGTTAGTTGAGTCACTCGAGTTGGCTCACATTATTATTTGGTTATTTTATCACTATATATTTGTCTGCATGTTGATATATGGGGTCGTATGTATATGTCAGTTTGTGGTCATGTGCTTCTCCCAGCACAACTTATGTATTTCCTGGAAGGTGCTGCCCGGTCTGCCCCATCTGTATTGGGTTGTTCTCAAGTTTTGGGTTCCTGCTTACTTGTCTCCCCGTAGCCGGACCGGATAGAATGGGCCCATAAAAGGTACTACTTATGCAACTTGCGGTGGTTATTTTCTCCTTTTTTAGTTCACTTTCTTCCATGGGATAAGGGGTTCATGTGAATCCATTTACCAATATTTATATTTTTGTACTTACAGTATCCATTTGATTGTTAATATCAGGCACTCAGTCAGATGAGAGATTGAAGCCCTGAAGAAGTGGCTGTGACTTTGTAACGTGTAGGCAAGCTCTACGAACAGCCTGACTCATACCTTTCCCTTTATTTCACGTATGGGGGGGGGGGGGTTTACATTGCTCACCTGATGTAAAATGTATTTTTAAATGTTTTGTAATAAAATTATGATCTTTTAAATGGTTTAAAGATTTGTTCCTATGTCGCTAAATGCTCATTACCTTTTCTAGTTTGACTACAATTACTGGGTTGATGACCTTTTGGTAAAAAGCTTGTCTAGCCTTTTAGACATACCCCTCCTTTATAACATTTCAGCTGTGTTATTAGATAGTGAATCTAAAGTCTTATCCTGTGTGCTTGCTTCAGGTCAATGACCGAGAGTGAAGCCACTCTAAGAAATCCCTGGAGACTGTACTTTTGAACCAGATGTTAACCCATAAACAAAATATAAAAATCACAACTTACCAGTCCTTCGATGAGGTGGCTGCATTCCTTTTCTTCTGGTTTTTACATGGGTGATCCTGCCAGTAACACTTCTGGTCCTAGAGTGACAACGCTAACTCACTGTACTGTATTTATGGAAGAGCGTTACCACCCTAGGACAGGAAACGTGTTTGGATTACAGAACACCTCCCACTCTTCATGTCCATAATATGGCGGGCCAGTGTTCTGTAGTTCACAAAGGTGAACTGGAAGTACTGTTAACATTTCTAGAGATAACAATGCAGACTGAAAATAACTTGCAAGCTCACAGGAGTGCCGATGGGATCAACAGTATTCACACAGTGATAATTCATCAGATGCTAAAGAATCTGTGTTGATAGCCAACCTAAGATGGTCATTTTCTTAATCCAACCTAAAGTGATAATTTTCTTAATCCAAGTGGGACAAAGTAAAGGTCACCTACCCTCTCTCTTTCCAGCAGTAGTCACTTCCCTGACTACCCACTACTTCATTTAATCACCAGGACTGCGAGCTTCAGAGCGACCTGCTGGAGCTTACACAGGACTCCTTCCCCATCCTGCACTGAGCCAGTCACAAGGCTGAAGGGGCTGCACCCCGAAGAGACTTCCATTTCACACCCAGCAAAGAGAGAACATTATGTTGTGGGGGGGTGTGTGATGCGGTTCTGTTGTGGGGGGGGGGGGGGGGGTGATGCGGTTGGGAGAGACCCAAACCCTTTTCATTTGGCTCCAAAATTTAGTAACTTTAAAGGGCTAATTGATAATTAAAAACACGAGCCAACATGAAGTCTTTCTGTAGAAAATTCAACAACGGTGTAGAAATCCATACCTGTGATATTAAGCAGCTTGGGCAGAAACCGATTCCAGAAGGTGCATGTTTGGACCCTTATTCCCTGCAGGTTCTGGAGGGGTTTATTGTTCAAAGGCAAATACTTCTGTTCTGTCACTGTATAGATGGGCCAACGAGATTGGCGGGCATCATCATTGGGATCTCTGGTAACAAAAAGGCAAATAGAACATGAATATGCATGTGCATCAAAATAACCCAACTTTTTTTTTTGTCAAAAAGAATAGAGGACGACTATCTCTGTCAATGAATATCTTCATATACTCCATTCACTTGCAAATCGGATTTTAAAATTTTCATTTAAAATCAGTAGTACCTCCGCCAAGGGGTCATCTATACCCTCTCTATTTGTATATGTAGAGGCCTTCCCCATTTATTGACCATCTTTATTCCCCTCATCTCCCTAAAACCCCCTTTATTAATGCCCAACCTAAACCAAACATTATCTTTGCCAGTCTGTTTAGTATAGGATAGGATGAAGGATTACAACATCTGTTCGATCTTGATAGCTCATCTGTTAATCTTGATCGCTTTATAGTCTCAGGGATCTTCTGCTAAAAATTGCTATATCTACAACTCGTGAAACATTAGTATGATGGTCAGTGGGAAGAATTCTCCTTACACTTGTGGTCATTGGAAATAGTTACCCCCTTACAGATTACTAAAAAGATCAATGGTGTCAGTGGGAACTTATCAAAGAGGCAGAAATTGCTCAAGGGATGTCGTTTTTTTTGCTTTTAATCTTAGTTTGAGTTTTTTGCATCATCCTGGGAGTAGCGCTGCACACATATATATCTATATATATTTAAAATTTCTTTATATGTGTGAACCATATGATAGTATGAGCTGGCCACTGGGTTTAGGTTTAAGCATTTAAAGGGAGGTATAGCAGCGCCGGAGTGTGATAACACATTTCTGTCCTCAAGGGGAGCCATTTCCCCAACTGTGAAACAGTTGTCCATGTCTGTATTTGTCTATGTCTCAGTTGGAGAGATTTACTCCTACCTTCTGACTACATTACCAGAACAGGTGAGAGGAACCTCTCCATCAGAGGTGCAGACCGTTCTTAGAATCCCACAGAGATTCTAATTTATTCAAAACAAAAAAGGCTTTGGCTGAAGTTGAAAGTAATGACCAATAATCTCTCCATCTACTTGGGAGTCTGTTAACCATTCTCTTTAATTTCATCTTCTTGGTATTTAATAACGATCACTGGCCTTGCTCTATTTGAAAAGTCTTTTTTCATCCATGACCATCTGCACTCTTCCTTTTAAAGATAAGAGAAGAGAAGCTCATGAGAATCTCATGGATTGTAAGAAATCCCTCTCTTCCAGAAAATGATTGCTGTACTATCAACCCCATCACAACTAATTTATTTTCTACTGGGGAAAAGAAATTTAATGAGGGTCTTCACCCTAGAGCAGTCTCTCAACCTTTTCAATACAGAGGAACCCTTGAATTAACTTTATAGTCTCAGGGAACGTCTGCTAAAAATTACTATATCTACAACTCATGAAACTGTGTGGTGGTCAGTGGGAAGCATTCTCCTTACACTTGTGGTCATTGGAAATAGTTACCCCCCTTACAGTTCACTAAAAAGATCAATGGTGTCAGTGGGAACTTATCAAAGAGGCAGAAATTGCTCAAGGAACCCCTAGCATCTTCTTGAGGAACCCTGGTTGAGGAACCCTGCCCTAGAAAGAAGAAATTAAAAGTCAGCATCTACATAAACTGTAGCTGCTGACTTAATAAAAGGTCACTTAACTGTCCAGGGTTCCTGGCGGGGACTGTGGGAAGCCGACTTATTCCTTGCAGTTTCACAGTCCGCTTCCCACTGGGCATGCATGAGCCAAGCTGCCTTCTGCTACATGTGATGTGTCTCAGAGGGCTGGGGGCAAAGAGGTGTGACCAAACTTCTGCTCGCCAAGGGCAGGGGTCTCCAAATTTTCAAAACAAAGGGCCAGTTTACTGGACTTAAAACTATAGGGGGGCTGGACTATGTCCAGTGGGAGTAGAAAATGCACTGGAATTGGTATGAAATAATGCCAAAGGTTTGGAGGCCAGTGGGAGAAAAAAAAAAAAAAAAAACATCTATATATGCCCCACCACTGGTGTCCATGGGAGAATTAGTTCCCCATATCTGGTATCCTTGGGAGGAATAGTACCCCACGGTTGGTGTAAGAAGAATAGTGCTCCATCTTTGGTATCAGTGCAAGGAATAGTGCCCCAAGGGCTGGATAAAGGCAATCAAAGAGCCACATCTGGCCCACGGACTGCAGGCCTAGGAAATCCAAGTGAAAGTGGGAGCAGGCATCTATCAAAATTGGGTACCAGTTCCCCCAAAAAATTGTAACCAAATATGGCGTTTCCGTGTGTGTGTGTGTGTGTGTGTGTGTGTGTGTGGGGGGGGGGGGGGGGGTTAGCGTCATGGCGGGGAAAAGGACAAAGTGAAACTTCCCCTTTAGGGTAATTCCAAAATTTGGGTTTTCAGTCTTTGGTTGAGTGTAAAAAGGATTGAATGTTCTTCCGTTCTTTACTTTGTGGATCACACCCGCTAATGCAAGTCCTTGACACCTGCATGGACTCCTCCCTTGCAGATGTATATTCTCATTAGACTGGAGAGTCCGCTAGAGACAGGAGAACACAGAAGTGCTGTAGGCATGTTTCAGCATTTTAGTGTCACATGTCCTCTAGGGGATCCACTTCACAAATATATAGAGAACTCTCTTCTGTCACTAATTGAGTCATGGAGAGCAGTAATGACTAGATCAAGGATTGTGTCATGCTTCAGTCCATCAAAGACAGGATAAGAAAAAAAAAAAAGAAGGGTAGAGTGGTTTTTCACCAGCCAGATATTTCTGAGCATATTTTAAAATCTCCTGATGCAGTGGAATTTTGTCAATATTGTTCTTTAATTATACCATAATTATTTGGCTTAAGACCAACCAAAACTGATAAGGCTGAAGCACATGCTTACTGCTTTCTACTGACTAAAGAAGAGTTATTGTAAATGGAGGCCCTAGGTTTTCTTTGTGGTACTGAAAGCCTCATTTGGAATCCGATTACATGAGTACACCAACAATGGGGGTGGGAATCTCAGAGATACCCCTTCCCACTGGGATCCTGGAGATTTGGTAGCAGTTTGTGTGCTTCAACATGCTGGTTATTGAGTTATCAGTTTTGAGTGATCTTCAAGCAACAAAAGCCTTGTGTACATTCTTACCCTGTCCGTGCAAAATTGGCCCAATATTTCATCATTCTCCGGCTCAGATCTGCCTCTTGCTTGGTATAGTTCAATTTGGGATCTAAGGGAAGTCCAAAGACAAATTCTATCTCATAGCCATGTGGAACTCCCATCCACTGTGGCCAAGCGAGATTGGAGGCTCTGTGATCAAAGTAATAGGCATAGACTCGGTTTCCAAATTCAGACACTTTTCCTGCAAAATGAGTCACTGGGCAAATTATGTTGTGGTCTCCTACCAACTGGTCCATGGCATCTCGGTTTTTTACTGGTGCATGTTCATCTGTCCAGTCAGTGTACTGCATCACCACTGCTTCTAGCGCAATGTCGTTGGCATGTGGAACACTCATCCTCACCCCACCGAGGAACTCCTCCCGCGTGATCAAGCTATCATTGTTCTTGCTAAAGCCAGGTGCACCGTACAACAGAAAGTAGGATCCCTCATTCTGGTTGACACCCACTATCAAGGGGCATGGTTTGAACCGGCCCATGTTCAACATAGTTTCAGGGGCATCTGGGAAAAAGTCACCATCAAACACTGGTACGAAGGCAAAGCGGAAGACGCATGGTGCTGGAAGAACAGAGAATTCATGGTCAATAAGCTTCTGTGGTGGCTTTGTTCTTAGGCAATTCAACAATTCTGAGTCATTTCCTTGCCTACATTCCAAAAGCTTTCCCAAAAGTTCAGCCCGACGTCGGCCCTCTTGGGGCGTAACAGTAGCCCATGGTGTGTTAGGAGAACCACTCTGCAATATGGCCTTGGAAAAGAGATTGTGGCTACCAGGAGAAAGGACATGCATGCCAACTGAAGCACCTCCAGCACTCTCACCAAAGATGGTGACAGTCCTGGGATCGCCTCCGAAGAACACAATGTTATCTTGGACCCACTGTAGTGCAAGACGCTGGTCAAACAAGCCCACATTCCCTGGGGCATCAGCACTTCCGGGTGTCAGGGTTAGGAAGCCAAAAGCTCCTACACGGTAATTCATGGAGACCACTATGACGTTTTCTGCATGGCAAAGATAACGTCCATCGTAGACCTCTAGAGAAGAGGATCCGCTATAAAAGCCACCTCCATAGATCCAAACCATTACTGTAGCATTTGAAGGACGAGGGTGAGGAACCCAAATGTTTAGGTACAAGCAATCCTCACTCATTGGCTTGTTGGGGTTCCACATCTCCATCCCAGAGAACCCAGGATATAGGGTATCAAAGTACTGGAAGCAAGCATTGGGGTAGACTGTTGCATCCCACACCTCACTCCATGGCTTCTTTGGCTCTGTGCGTCGAAATCTTAACTTATCCACTGGAGGCTCAGCAAACGGGATCCCTAGAAAGGCTGTGACATGACTGTTGAGGACGCTTAGCCTAGTACCTCGCACCTTTCCAGAGCGGGTGGTGACCAGGAGCTCAGTGTCACTCTGACCAAGTGCCCGAGACAGGAGGAGAGAGAGGGTGCAGAGGGTAACTGGGGTCAGAGACAAGAAGTGCATGATTGGTCCTCACTGAATTTACCTAAAGGAGCAAAAAAAGGAGAAAAATGGGAAAAAAAAAATATACATTACTTCAGCGCACAAAGTCAGTTTGCAAAGTTATAAGATATGCACAGGTCAACAAACTGAAAGACATTCATGTCAGGAGAAAAACAAAAAATGGAACAGTTCTAAGAATGGAATGAAAGGCTGTGAAAGGAGTGATAAGAGGAAGAATTAGGTGCAAGTTAAACACAGATAAGAGAAGCATGGTGATGCAGTGTAGTAGTAGTAAATTGTGTGACCCATCAGTTTTTATAAAAACAACTTTTAAAAATAAATATGCACTCTAAGGCTACATTCACACTTGAGCGTTTTGTAGCTTGAAGCTCAAAAATGCTGGAGGGGGAAAAAAAAAAAAATAGAGAATCCTTGAGATTATATATATATATATATCAAGGATTCTCTATGTGGATGGTTCACATCTCCACTCCAAAATCTCCTGAAGCCAAACACCTGAAGCTCAAACAAGTTCTGGAGCTTTTTGTCAGGCAGATTTGGGTGTTTTGGCACATTTTATTCCCATAGGAATGAATATGCGCCATTGTGCGTTTTTGCACAATATTCTCCTCAAAAAATAAATAGTAGCATATGAATAAATGTAAAACAAATACACAATTAACTAAAAAACATAACGAAGTAAAATAAAATACATTAATAATAAACCTCTAATCAAAAAAAGATATCAATAATAATAATAATCTTCATGTTCTATGAAAACTTTAATAAAAAATATTGAAACATAATAATCTTAAAATAACCCAAAAAAAAAACCACATTAAATACATTTTGTTTAGTTATTTATTATTATTTTTTTAAGGGTTAAGGGGTTTATTTTATGGTTACTTAATATTAATTTATTGAATTTTTTTTATTTGTGTATTCATATAATAAATAAAATGATAATAAAAATAACCAACTCCTAACCTAAACTGAACTCAAACCCCTTACCCTAATGAAAAAGCATTATAATAAATGAATAAAAAGAAAAGAAAAAAAGCTAAATGGAAAAGCTAAAAAAGCTGAAATTCCAAGCAACAAATTTTGCAACAGAAAATAGATTTCTCTATTGGCTAATAAACGCCAAAGCCCAAAAATGCTGCATACAAATGCGCAAGTCGTGCCAAAAAAAAACAAAAAATAAATAAAAAACGCTGGAAAAGCGCTCAAAGATGCTATGCTCAGGTATGAATGCAGCCTAAGGGGGAAGACTATGAGAGCTTAGGATGTTGTAACCACTGCTGTTTCTTGCATGATATAGGAGTTTTCAACGCTAAAGACAAAGGGCAGGTGCCTTGTTGCCTGTCCTGATCAAGGAGACATCTGCATTTCTATGGCCTGATCCAAGCTCCCAAGCAGACAAAGATTCTCCAGGATCAATCATAACCGCTTTACAGGATAATACGGGCCAAAACGTAATTGTTCTCTGTGAAGTGCTATTGGCCATCTTTAAGTCATGGTCAAGTTCTGTGCATCTACAGCTTGTCCATGGACAGGAAGTCTGCCTTTTGGCATTCCATTCCAAACTCATCCAACTTCAGTACCTGAATTCAACTTGAACCCAAACCACAACTTTCAATACCCACTTTTCACAGCGGTTATTTTCCATTGTGCTGGATTTTTTTTATTATTTATTTTTGAGTTTACTGGCGAGCACATATTCATCCAGTGTTCCACACCAAATAATCATTACTGAAAATCAGGCCAAGTCTCGATAGATAAATTACCATTTAGGCTCGGACAACTTTTTGTTATATTTAGTGTTGGACAACTTTGTTTTCTTGGAAGTTAAAGTAATACACTCTTGGTTGCCACTGGAAGGCTTCCCCTAACTTTCTCACTTGATGACCAGGTGACAGTAGTCACCATGACAAAAAAGATGATGAGTCCCAAATGGCAACACACAAAGCACTAATAATCTGACATGGGGTCTAAAACATTTCTCAATCTATCCAAAATTTGGGGGCAAAAAAAAAATGTCCGTAGATCCATTTTAGAACAACACTTTTATAGACGCATAGCAACAAAGTTCTACTCCTATTCTGAAGGCCACATGCACATTTACTGACAACACTCGCCTATAATGCACAACCTAATGCCATAGGTCCCAACCTTCATCCCTAGGGCCAAAGGCATCCCTTTGGTACTTGATGCAGGACTAGAGTTGCCACCTCATCCGTTTAAACCCGAACACCTTTGAATTACACAGGTTCTGAGGGTAACTAAATGCAGAGAAGGCACCAAGTGAGTTTTCCACCTTAATGAGCCACAGAACCTGTGTAATTAATATGTGTTCAGGTTTAAAGGGATGAGGTGGCAACCATATGTAGGACCCTTGGACCAAGAAGTCT